>NC_141159.1:105293971-105453971 GCF_053477565.2 Lygodium microphyllum
GAGTGATTAAACAAAAACAGATGGCAATTGAAGATTTTGCACAAAAATTCAGGGTTTTGGTAGAAACATTGTAGGGTAATGAGAGACCCACTGATGAGATGCTAGCAGGCTATTTTCTTTTGGGTTTAAGAAAAGAATTAAAGAATGTAGTGGCCAATATTGACATTGTAGCAGGTTTTAACACAATGGTCGAAGCTGCAGCGAGAGTAGAAAAGAGATTGGGTATGTCAAAGAGTAAGAGTAAAGTTAAGCAGGATGTTGATTCAGATGAGGAGTTAGACTCTGATTGCTGAGTCTAAATTGGATTCTAACATGGATTCTGATTCTGATTCTAATGAGGTGGAGGAAAGAACCAAGAAGAGGAAGAAGTCAAAGAAGAAGCAGCAGAAGGACAATTCACCCAAAGAAGAAGAACTAGTTAGTAAATTGAAGAGTATTGGTTACTCTGTTTAAGCACCTAAGGCAAAGCAATTTTGTGAGATTTTCCAAAGAGAGGGCCATAGTACCTCTAAGTGCTGGTATATATCCAATAACAAAGGAGAACCAGCAACTAATGCAGGAAGAGGCAGGGCTTGATCTAGCAACCAATCAAGTAGCCCCATTCAGGGGTAGATCACAGTTTAAGAGGCAAGGAAGACCTCCAAGGCCACCTTGGAGAGATCAGAACAACAATAACCAAAGGAGAGGACCTGGCATTATGCCTTGTGTGTACTGTGGGGCCCCTAACCATTGGGTAGGTCTGAATTGTGCCCTATGGGTTAGGCATAGAGGAGAAATAGGAATGCCTGTAATTAGGTGTGATCAGGGAGACCAGCTAGGGGGTCAACCACAAAAACCCTAGCAAAATGCACAACAAGCTCAAGCCAATGTTATTTTAATAGATTTGATAGATGAACAATTAGTGCAAAATGAAGTGAAACCTGAACAGGTGGAGCAGATTCCAAAACAATAAGAGGTATGGTCTTGTGACTGCAATCAGTGTCTACAAGCTGAGGAAGTTGAGGCCTTGGCTGTCATCACAAGAGCTAAGGCAAAGGGCCCAATTAACTGGAAATAGCTGTAATATTTCCCCCCCCCCCCAATTTTTTTTTAATAGACAATTTTTTTTACTCCCTCTCTCTCCCCTGCCGATTGCATGGCAGGGAGAGAGAGAGAGTATGTGTGAGTAATGAAGGAGAGGGGGGTATGCAGCCCCCCGGGTGGGAGGGGTGGCGGCCGCTAGACGGTCGTCTTCCACCTCCTCCCTCCCCCTCTATAAAGCCCCTCGGGGCTGAGGCACAGCGGCCCCCCCTGCTATGGCAGCAAGCCCTCCCCCTCCGACTACAGCACGTCCCCCCTCCCCCCGGTCATCTTGGACGGCCCCCCCTCATAATTTCAGCACCCCCCTGGCCGTGGAGAAGAAGTAGGGAGAGATAGAAGGAGAAGAGAAGAAGAAGAAGAAGGGAGAGAGAAAGGAGAATAAGAGAAGAAGAAGAAGGGAGAGAGAGAAGAGAAGAAGAAGAAGAAGGGAGAGAGAAAGGAGAAGAGAAGAAGAAGAAGGGAGAGAGAGAAGAGAAGAAGAAGAAGAAGGGAGAGAGAGAGAAGGAGAAGAAGAAGAGAAGAAGAGAAGGGAGAGAGAGAGAGAGGAGAAGAAGAGAAGAAGAAGAAGAGGGAGAGAACGCCCCCCCTCCCCCCGTCATCCTGGACAGCCCCCCCTCGTAATTTCAGCGCCCCCCTAGCCGTGAAGAAGAAGTAGGGAGAGATAGAAGGAGAAGAGAAGAAGAAGGGAGAGAGAGAGGAGAAGAAGAGAAGAAGAAGAAGGGAGAGAGAGAGGAGAAGAAGAAGGGAGAGAGAAGGAGAAGAAGAAGAAGAAGGGAGAGAGAGAGGAGAAGAAGAAAAGAAGAAGAAGAGGGAGAGAGAGAGAGGAGAAGAGAAGAAGAAGAAGAAGAGGGAGAGAGAGGGGAGAAGGAGAAGAAGAAGAGGGAGAGAGAGAGAGAGAGGGCGAGAGAGAGAGAGAGAGTTGGTGAGTAGAGAAGGTGTCGAGGGCCGTGTTTGAGGAGTCGTGTTCAAGAAGCCACTTTCAACAGGACTCATTGCCGCACCCACGAAGGGACCTCCTTTCAACCACCCCCTCATCTGCAAAGGTCCCCTTACTCACAGCCTTTCCTTTCCCAAGCCTATCATCTTGAAGGTCCGTTAAGGTCAGGACTATCCAAATTCCGCATGGTGAATGGCTCCCAAAAGGAGAGTAGCGAGAAGTGTAAGTGCCAGAGCTACCAATGGTACTGGTAATGCGGGAAAGGCAAGTGGAGCGACCAACGCAACAAATGTCCCTACGATCACGAATCAAACCCAGGTCCTTTTGATATCCTAGGCTTTAAAATTAATTTTGGTTAAGCATATTCTGTATTATTTCAAGAAGAAGAAATAAAGGGGTAGTTACATGCATGGAACAAGAACGAGCCTTAGGATTTTTGTTTACTCCAAGTGATAGGTTGCATGCATGAAATGGTGGAGCATGGAGTTCGCATAAGTTTATATGCATAGAATGATAGCTTTTACACACATAGAATGATAAGGTTTTCACATTATTTCACATAAAATAATAGTTTTTAAACCAGTTCAGTGCATGAATAGTCATCTAAAATTCATGCTTCGCAATCGTGATTAAAATAAACACATGAAATGTTAGTTTCCGTTCATAGGATGCAATTGCACTGATGGATAGAAACCTAGACTTTCATATATGCAAGTCACATGAGATCCGGTGTATTGGGAATAAGTATTCGTTGCCAGGTATGAAGAGAGTTAAAGGTCATTTAGGATGTACTAATATATTAAACACACCATGTGCATGATGGGTAAGTTTGATTGGAAAATTCTGCATAGTACCGCACTAAGAGAGATGGAAGGGATGCATGCATCTAGATTGTATCCTGAAGGCCTAGATGAAAAGTCTTGCATTCCCAAGTGTGTTAACTGAACCTGGTTAGAGGGAGATGAGTAAAGATCTAGAAGAATAAAAGACCCTTGGTTGGGTTGCGAATAAGGCTTGTCCGTTGCCTTGGTTGACCAGTTAATGCTTTGAGTTAGGGTTAAGATACCATAAGGTAAAACCCAAGGGGAAGAGCAAGTCAAAATAAGTTAACTTACCAAGAACATTTGCTTGCATGATCTTGTTTGGGATTATTGGGATCTCGCCAAGTCGCGAACGATCTAAGATCGGATGCTGGGAGCATTCAGGAAAAAGGAATCACACCTTAGTAGTTGGTCATACAAACGGCCTCCGAAATGATCGTGATTGTACACTTATTTACATTGTTTGAACTTCTTTGCTCAAGGAACTAATTCAAGGCAAAATACTTAATGCTTTAGGTTAAAAGCCTGGAGGGAGAGGCTGGTTCAGTTATCTTCGACTGTATACCTGGCCCTATCCAAGGGGGTTGTTAGCCGCGCCAAGTATATGGACCTAACCCGCCGCAAGAGATCTCTTCGTGGGTGCTACTTGGAGCGGGAGGACGCTTGGGTGCCAGGGGAGGCTCTGGCTATAAATTCCTTGCCTCCGGATCCCGCACAAGAGGCCGATGTGACTCGAGATGGGATCTCGAGGGCCGTGTACTAGTCTACAGGCAGAACTTGGAGCAGCAATCCTGTAGATTGCTGGGATAGCCTTCGGGCATGATACTTGATGTATTCCGAGATACGGAAGGATTATTTCTGCGGAGGCAGAAAGGGACACTTAATTCTCTTATATGGGCAGGAGACAAACATTAACATGAAGGTAAGTTAAGGAACTGTTTAATCTTCTTTTATCTTGTCTTTGTGTCCGTGCCCTAAATTACATAAAGGAACTTGTGATTAACGGGTTAATTAATGAAGCTGTTTTTATATGTCAAACATAATGTGCTGTAGGTAACTAGATAACTAAAACAACCCCCGAGGAAAGCGTGGTGGATGTGACCCCGATGGGTCTATCCTATGAAAGGGTGGTCTCAGTTAGCCGAGAGCTTTCCTCAAAGGAAATGTTAACGAGAAATGTTAGGAAAAGTTAGACGATGACCTTAAACAATGTTGGTTAGAACCCTAATTCATACCGTTTTAGGGGACCGAAATGGGACTATGCCGTACGGGTAGAGAGGTCGAGCGATGCATCCCTCTCGTTTCCCATTCTCTTTGAACCAAGTGCGGTATGAGTCTACTTTGGTCCAGTTGTATCTGCGCAAAGTGGAGCAGTTGTAGACTGACGCTAGAAGGCTATTAGGAAGACCTGACTACTAGGAACCCGGACTTCAGGTCATCCTAGTGGGAACGGTCGGATAAGTTCTGTTGCGAGGCAGACTCGAGAGACCCTAGTTGGCAAACCCCGTGTCATTCCTTGGGAGTGCCAGGCAGCGTCTTCTAAATTGATCTCTTGATGGACTACTAGAAGAAGGACATCAAGGATAGGGTCCATGCAAGGATTAAGCAACATCAGAAGAAGTACCTAGAAGAAGATGATGAGCCAAAGATTATAGAGGATCAGTTCCAGTCTCAACCTACAAATCAGCTTCCAGTAAAGGAGGACAAAGACTAGTTTGAGGTACTCATTAACTCTCCTCTACAGTTATCTTTAGATCAAGCTATTAAGTTTAGTCCCAGCATTCAAGGAAAGATTACTGAAGAAGCTGCAAGGCCACCCAGAAGAGGTGATACGGGAGACAGCCTGATGCCATGTTGCACACTATTGATCCAATCGATGTGGATTTTGTGGTACCAGTTATCAAGGTAACTTTTCATGGCACTTTGTTTGAAGAAGTATTGTTGGATGGTGGATCAGGTGTTAATATATTGCGAGAAGATGTGTATAGAGGTTTGGGATTAGGGAAATTATCCCTAGCCCCATTCCAAGTTAAGATGGCTGACCAGAGGAGAGTTCAGCCTTTAGGCATTCTAAAGCAGCAATCTATTCAGATTTTAGGTATGAGCTTTATGGTGAACTTTGTGGTGTTGAGGATGAAGGATTCACATTCATCATACAAGATGTTATTGTGCAGACCTTGGTTTAGGATGGCCAAAGTAAAGCAAGACTGGGGAGATAATGTGGTAGTGCTCGAAAAAGGAAAGCAGTCTGTGACAATTTCCATGCAGGGAAGGAAGCACATTTCCCTTAAGTCAAAGCCTTTGTTTGCCCAAACAATTAATCTGGATGTGGAGGTTGAAGATGATGAGGAGAAAGAGTTCTTGAAGGCTAACCCAACCATTGTACCTATTTTTGATGTGGATGTTAAGCAAATACTTCAACAAGATGAAGAAAAGGGAGTTGGAAGTTTAGAGTCAGTACCAAGACAGGTAGTGCAAGGTTCAGAAGTCATTCAATTGTTGGATCAGCAGTCATCAAGGAGCAGGTTGAACAGGAAGAAAAAGAGGCCAGGCTAATGGCTGAAAGGATTTATACAAAAAGTTTGGAAGTTCTAATAGGGTGAAGGAGGATGAGGTAAAAGAAGTGAATTTAGGGGCTGAAGAAAATCCAAGGATGGTTAGGGTAAGTGTGCATGTGGAAGGAGATTTCTTGGAAGAACTGATGTAGTTGTTGTAGGAATACAAACATCTATTTGCTTGGGATTACTCACAGGTTAAGGGTATTGATCTAGCTTTGCATCAACATCATATCAATCTAAAGAAGGATGCTATATCTATAATCCAACAAAGGTACATAATGAATCCCAACTTTGCCAAGCAAGTGAAATAAGAAATTGATAAATTGTTATCTGTTGGGTTCATTAAGCCTGAAGTGTCCTGGTTGTCACCTATCATTGTGGTCCCTAAGAAGAATGGGAAGCTAAGGGTATGTGTTGATTACAGAAATTTGAATGCTGCCACCATCACTGGTCCCTTTCTTATGCCCTTCTGTGATGTAGTCTTAGATGCTGTGGCAGGACATGAAATGTATAGCTTCCTTGACAGTTTCTCAGGTCATAATCAGATCAAGGTGGCACAAGAGGACTAGCACAAGACAACCTTTATAACAGAGTGCAGTGCTTTTGTGTACACTATCATGAGTTTTGGGCTGAAGAATGGTCCTCCATCTTTCAACTTTGTAGCCTTGAGCCTTATTTGCAAGACTTCATGAGAGTTTTTGTTGATGATTTCTCTGTATTTGGGAAGAGGGACTTGCATCTGATGCACTTGAGAATGTGTTTTGAAAGATGCAGAAGGTTTAGCATGGCCCTTAACCCTTATAAGAGTGTTATAGCAATCAGAAGTGGTATTCTTTTGGGACATGTGGTATCCCAGGAAGGTATGGCCATTGATGTGAAGAAAGTTGAAGCTATTTAAGTAGCTAAGTCTCCAGGTAATATTAAAGAATTGAGCAGGTTTTTGGGGCAAGTCAAGTGGCATTCCAGGTAAATCAGGTATCTGGCTAATGTATGTTTACCCTTAACTCATCAATCCAAAAAAGATCAGCCTTTTGTGTGGAACAAACCTCAGGAGAGATCTTTTTAGTTGTTAAAAAATATGATGTACGTAGCACCAGTCCTGCAACCTCCTAAGTGGTCATTCCCATTTCATGTGATTGTTGATGCTTCAAATGTAGCAATTGGAGGTGTTTTAATGCACGAGAAAGAGAGAGGATGGTTCAAACATGTATACTATGCAAGTAGGGACTTGACAACAATTGAGAGGAACTATAGTGTCATTGAGAGAGAAGCTTTAGGCATGGTTTACTCTTTGACTAAATTTAGACATTATTTGCTGAGTAACATGGTTATATTCCATGTGGACCACCAAGCTTTGTTGTATCTGATCAAGAAGCCCTTGCTAACTTTAAGATTAGCAAGATGGATGTTATTACTTCAAGAATTTGATTTTGTTATTGTGCATACTCCTTGTAAAGAACATGATGTGGCAGATTATTTAAGCAGGTTGGAGGCAGGAGAAGTACCGATGGGAGTTAATGATGAATTGCCTGATGCTGAATTGTTTGGAGTACCTGATGTTGTGCCTGCATCTTGGTATGATCAAATGCTTGTATTTTTGAGTGATGGTACTATGCCATCAAGTTTTTCTCCTTATCAGAGGAAGAAGTTTGCTCTCAAAAGTAGACCATTCTTAGTTATTGCAAGAGCTTTGTATAAAAAGGGTATTGACCAGGTGATTAGGAGATGTGTTCCAGAGTTTGAGCAACATGCAGTCCTTTAGGAGGCACACTATGGAGCAGCAAGAGGCCACTTTCCAAGGGATATAATAGGAAAGAAGATCCTTCAGGATGGTTTGTGGTGCCACCGTGCTGAAAGATGCTCATGACTATGCCAAAAGGTGTGTAATATGCCAGAAGACTGGTGAGCCAGATAATAGGGATAGGATGTCTGATCACCCCATTCTTCCATTGGAACCATTTTAGAAGTGGGGAATGGAATTTGTTGTGTTGGGGTAAAAGGCCTCTGGGCCTGCCCATGTACACTGTGACCGCCCATTCTTTATTCATATATAATATGAGATAGTGCAATAAGGCTGTCATATCATTCTTGACAACACCTACATTGTGTGTGCTATTCTCTCCCGCATCTTCCTCTTCTCCTTCTCCATTGCCATTGCATCCCCTTCAATTGGTATCAGAGCTTTGGATCAGAGCTTGATCGTGGAGCTTGGCCCGGTATTACTTCAGCCCAGATTGAAGACCTAGAGCTTGGAGCTTCAATGCCATCCATGGCTTCTTTCCCCCGAGGTAAGATTTCATCTTCAGCCTCTCCTCGGCCCTGATAGGCTCTTTGCAGGTGTTCCTTGGCTTCATTGGGCACCTTGTATGCCCCCATTTGTCCCCTTATCCTTAGCATAACCAGCAGGCCCCACAATAGCAGCTCACACTTTTTGCACATGTTTCAAAATATGGCTCAAAAATCCCATTTTTTCTCATATCTCGAGCATTCAGAACCCGATTTAGGCAAGATCTGAGTTGATTTACAGCAAGAAAATGTCATGCTCTTAGCTTATGTGATGCTCCCGAGGCTTGGTATTTGATGCCCAAATGCTTTGGGGATGTTTGCCCAATGTTTTGAGATGCTTTGGGTTGAGCTTCCATAGCTCGATTTATGCAGGGATTTACTGATGTGCATTGTTTGGGCAACAAGGTTTTATCAAGGATGGCTTATGCATAATGCTCTTTGTTGACATTCGGGTGTCCTATTGGACATATTGATGCTTGATCATCATGGTTTATGCCTAGATATGCTATTTGAGAGCTATTGAGCCTTGATTTGGATGCGGACACTTGATTGTTGATTGGGATTTATGCTACCTTGGTTGATAGGTTATTTTACCTCTAGTTTGGTTATGCCTATGGTTTACGGGTACTTCCGACTACTGGGATGATATGTTGATGTATTTGGATGATGCCACTTTGATGTTTATGCTCCAGGATTCTTATTGAGCAAAGAGTAGAGCTCAGTTCTTGGTTCATTGTCCTTTTCTTTGCAACTGGCATTTCACTTAACAAGGTTTATGCCCCGTGCTACCCATTATGGGATTGATGTTTGATGTGGATGCTTTTGGGTTCGTTTGCAGTATGGCAGATGTTTGGGCTTGAATCGACTTGCATTTGAGAATTTTGTGGAGTAGTTTGCATTTGGTTGGCTTATCACTTATGCGACTTGGATGCTATTTGGCCTTTAATGCCCCGATTATGGATCTTGGATTTACTTGGATGTTGATACATGTTTGAGTAGTGCTTGATCCATTGTCTTGGCTGTTGGTTATTGAGATTTCATTTCTCATTGATGCTTGGTTCTTTGCGGGTTACTCCTTGATCAATGGACTTCTTGATAGTGCTTGGGTTTAGCAGTTATGCCTTTGTTGCTTCTGTGTTGCCTAGCTTCTATGCTAGTTGGGTTGCTTTTGCCCATACATGTCAGAGAGCGGTTGCTCTTGATGCTTACCCAGCTATGCACTTTGTCTACTATCATGTACTTTACAGAGCCACTTATTTGGATGTTGTTGTACAGATACTTGGGCTTCTCTTGGAGCTTGACCATTGCAGGATCTTATGCTACTTACCGGTCTTGCATTGACTTGGACGCTACTATGTGGTCTGATGTACTGCAGAGTCATGTTTGCCATTATGGTTATGGGTTGATTTCATGGCTGAATACCTTATGTTCTTTTGACAGATGTCTTGGCCTTTACACTATTGTGGTTGGTTATGTCATGCACTTAGCTATGAGTCTTTTTCATGTGGGAGCTTCTACATCCCTAGTTGATGCTTCTGTGCTTCCCTCTCCAGTGCGGATGGAAGAGTACTTGTAGCAGCATGCTTGAGGAGGGTGGTTTGTGCCTTGTAGAGAGCACATATTAATGTATTAACTTGATTGGAATAAGAGATTACTATTTTCAAAGGACTATTTGCTATAGTTTTTATGTTTGTGCTTCGGTTTTAGAAAGGAAGCTTGTGATATGGGTTTGATTAAGAAAGGTTGTTGTATGTGTTTACATAGCATGCTAGAACTAATTAGAAAACTAAAGAATGCATTAGGTGTGTGTGGAAAGCAAGTGAACACTACCCTTGACAAGTGAGTTCAATGGAAGGATGGAGCCAATTAATAAGGTGGTTTTCTAATAGAAGGATAGGACAAAGTGGAACACAATGACTACTTGGGAAAGTCCTAGAACCTTGGCTAACACCATTTTATGTGCCACAAGTGTGACTACAGTAGAGGGGTTGCTCAACTCCCCCCCCTTTTCACACTCTCTTTGACCTTAGTGTAAAAATCACATGGCATAGTGGACAAAATTTGAGCAACAAGTAAAGAACATAAAGCAAATATGAGAAGAATAGAAACTGCTTTAAATTCAAATGAGCTACTACAAAGATGGCTTTGTCCACTTGTGTGCTTCTACTGTGAAGCTTAGATGGCGATCTAGATAGATGATATGCAAAGAGCTTAAGGTGCTGGAAAAACTCTAATTGGGTGAAAGATAGATCGATGATTGCTTTAGAGGGGTCTTCCTTTTATAGCATGAGAAGGTAGTTTGGCCGATGGGCCTTCCCTAGTTAGCCAAATAAAATCCTAAGAATAACTCCCACACGTTGCAACTTGATGCATTGCGCCTCAAGTTACTACCAACATAACTAACCCAAAGGCTCCAAAGGCTAGATCTACAAAGGTCACCTATTTGCCATTTGATCATATAGACCTCATTTGACATACAAGCTAGGACCCAACCAGGGCTCACACATGGCTTCTCTTTATAATGGGGACCTTACAACTTAGAGCACCATGGATAATTGGTGGCACCTTACGAGGGTGGGGCATCAAACATATTTAACAATAAGTGTAGTGTTAGCCCTCTCTCATCTCTAATTAGTTACAAAGCGACCTTTCTTAGATGGGTGCTAGATTGTTGTTAGGAGACCTAGAGTTAAGGAACCTCAAGATAATCTTATTTGGACTATGGCCTTGCATACCATTGTGAGATATACCCGGAGCTCCACTCAACTAGCTAAGTTCATGTGTTCCATGAGATCTAGACGATGTTGCTCATGGGAAGGAAACGAGAGACTACTAAATGGTACCTTCTCTAGCATTGCTAGGGCAGGTATGTCTTAGGAAGATGAAGATGGTTGAAAGGTATACTTGGAGTAATTTGTTGAGAGACTATTCCCTTGTTGACTCCATGTACATGTAGTTGAGGTCGCAACATGAGTAGAACAAAGGGAGAAATGCATGGAGAAATAAATAGATGATAGCTACCTTGCTTATTTTGATGACATGAAATGGCACAAGATGGCACATCCTTAAGAAGAAGGGAAGGGCAAATGCATATTAGCCATAAGACACGACTTGTGATGGCTGTAGCGGCAAAACATGTTGTAAATGGAAGTACGATGAGTGCAACCCCTATAGACTATGCAAGGGTGCCCATATAACATGTAACAACAAAGCCAATTGAAAGCAACAATTTTATGTATATGTTGCCCTAGCTCCATACCATTGGCTTCCACCATAGAAAGTTAGAATCCATTGCCTTGTAATAAATGGAGAAATAGGGTTGGAAGATGTAGAGTTTTAATAATCTATTAGGGCTGGAAACAAATGGAGATAAAAACATTTGCCATGTGGATTAGGATTGGAGGATGTAAGGTTTTAATGATCTATTAGGCCCATGAAGTGTCCAATGCATGAGAATAGTAGGTAGACTTATTGATCAAGTGAGGGTCAAAGGGCATCTGAGCTAGCTATGTTAGAAGGAAAAAGTAGGCCAAAGAAGTCAAAAAGATAAGTAAGGGCTCCCAATGCTTCGAATAGAAAATTTAGGCCAAAGAAGTCCAAGAGACAAGGAAGGGCTACTAATGCCATTTAGAAAATGATAGAGCTTAGACCTACCAACCAAAAGAAACAAACCCTTGGGGGACTAGAGAAAGCTGCAATTTCAGGCATTTTGCTTGCATGCACAAGTAAAGGCTGGTTGTGACATTCCCATTCAATCTCTGTTGCTACATCTATGGCGAATGATCATGACTCTAGTAGTCTTTCATTGGCCAAAGTGGCGATAGGGACATGGCTGGAAAGAATGCATGCCATGAGGATTAGCTAGGGTGTTGTAGTAGCACAACACAACCTTCACAAATTCAATGCTTGGCTATTTTCCCCAATCCCATTGAAATGAGCAAGGGTTGCATTGGACCAAGCTCCTTGGGGGAAGGTCGAGGAAGTAGCAAGGTGCCATCCCAACCACTTGACGGCCATGTTATGGCTCCATCACACCCAACACCTACAATGCTAATGGAGGTAAATATCATGTTTATTCTCCCACAAAGAGCAATCACACCACGTGGAGGATAAAGCCCCTTGCTAGATGGGAGGGCAGTGGCCACGTAGGCTCGGTGAGAAAGACACGTGGGTAAAAGAGTGGGCGGTCGGCAAGCCGCCACGTGGAGGGTTACGATGATCGGACGGCCGGGAATGAGGCAGGATCGGACGGCGTAGGGGTGGTGTCCGTTCATCAAGGATGGTAATGGCACGGCAAGTGTGAAAGGGAAGGACAAAAGCCGCTTGCGTTGAATGATAGGGCTTTTTTTTGGGTTCCCTTTTGAGAGCGTTTGCGTATACGCGTGTGGCCATGGCTACCTCCTCCGTCTTCCCCTTCTTGCCACTCCTGTGAGAGAGAGAGAGAGAGAGAGAGAGAGAGGGAGGGAGAGAGAGAGAAAAAGTCGAAGGATCTAGGCCTTCGCGTTTCACATTCGTCAAGCTCCGCTCCATCGCCCTTCCTCTGTTTCTCTGTGCGTTTCCCTCCCCAACCCTAGCCATGGCCTGCTGCTCCCTGTCCTTCCCCTTGGCAGTCTACCATCCCCTTCCCCCTCCCCTTCCCCTTCCCCATCCCCTTACCCTTGCCTAACACCCCATCCTTCAGCACAGCAGCCATGGGCTCCGAGTTTCTGGAGCCCCGCTTTGTAGCAGCCGCCGGTGCTGCTGAGCCTGCCCCACGGCTCGATTTCATTGACCCTGGCGATGGTGCTCCGGATTCGTGGGAAATGGCCGACCTCGAGGAAAGCATGAAGAAGCTATTGGCCCCATTGTGTCCGCTGCCTCCTCCTCGCAGGATTGATGTCGATGATCTTGGCTGTCAAGAGGACTTTCCGATTGCTTTCCCTGCTAGCGACGGTGGAGTGTTCGAGCCTGTGGGATCTGGGGAGGTGGATAGCTTCTTACGAGAAGCCTTGCAGGGCAAAGATCGACTCACAAGTAAGGATCATGTTTTACTACACTACGTTGAACGTTGGAGTATTTTTTCCAGATCTGTAGAAATGATCCAGTAATTGGAGAGAGAACATAAATGTGAGGAGTTATACTAGCACTTTGGGATGATGAAGCACAAATGGGGCTGATTTTTGGCTTTTAAGGGTATTCTGTCTTTGAATTCCATGTCTTGAATCTCAATCAGCTGATGTGTAGTTGGAGTTAGACATGTCGTTTTTGCCCAATAAACAACCTTGAATACAATCCTACAGAAGTGATCTGCTCATTGAGTTAACTGCTCTATTCAAGTCGCTCTGGGTGTATTCTTTCATGTCTTGCTACTGGATAATATTCAAAGCTTAGTTTTAGGCCTTTGTTTTGATGGCCGTGTCTTTGCCTTTATTTGGGTAGAAATTATGAGCACTCTGTAGGCATTTAGAATGCCTCCTAATCTTGGCAGGAACTGCCTTACCAATTTTTACTCCAGATGCAGCAGTCACTCGTAGTCCTTAATAAGGGACTTAGTCCTTAATGAGGGAGTTCTGAAGGGGCATTACATCCTATCTCAGTGGCTGCTTCTCACTGTGAGTTGTATTTCCTAAGCCACAGAAAGGTTATTGAAAGCATACTCATTGGACATGGCTGGTCTTTGTTGACATAGGTAGAGGGCTTTCTTCATGAAATATTTACACCTAAAATTGTGCGAAGTATTTCCTGCAGCTCTCTGGGGTTTTGTAGGTCGAAACATTAGATGAATTATTTTCATACAAAAGAAGGTTGGATTCTCATGGGTGTGCTAGTTTCTCACTGACAATATCCTTTTTTGTTTTCGCAGTTCTGAGGTTAGAACAGGAAGTTGTGAAGTTCATGCAAAATCCAAAGCTGCAGCAGTTGGAGTTTTCACCGATGCCATCTTCATACCTGCGGCTTGCAGCTCACAGAGTGGTTCAACACTACAACCTTCTATCTTCAGTGGTTGATTGCAATGTTCCTGAGGGCACCCGCATAATTGCAAGGAAGACGGGGCAGAGTGTGTTTCCAAGGGTGAGGTTGGCTGACATTCGAACAGATATACATTCTGAGGAAAAGTTGGTTCAGAAGCCCCAACAAAAAATTGAGTTGAAAAGGAGGCCTTCTAAGGGTTCAAAATCTAACAGGGATAGCAATGGTTATGGTGGTACTTCGTCTAAGCTAAATCCTTCCAAGAGTGTGGAAGAGAGGAAAGAGGAATACAATAGGGCTAGGGCTAGGATATTCAACGGTAATGATGTGGCTGGGAAGGTCAAGGAGGATGACACATTGGTGATGGAGAGCTCCCATAATGTAGAGATGTTCTTGAATGGCACTGCATCTTTTGATAAGCGAATAGAACAGCCTTGTGATGCATCTTCAAGTGTGGATATAGATGACGGTTTCTCACGTATTGATTCTGCAGCTAGACAAAAGTCTAAAAACAGGGTAGCAATCTTTCGAGATCGAGAGAAGGATCGCAAAGATCCAGACTATGATCGCAGCTACGATAGGTACACCCTGAAGTGATGTTATGTGGTTTTATTTCAACTTATGTGCTCTCTTGTAGCTAGGAAGAGAAGTTAGGTATGCTTGCATGGTCTTGCTAGCTCACATGATTGATTTTACTTTCTGGCTTGGTGTACTTGACCATTTGAAACCAATCAAGATGGCTTACTCAACTGTTTGGGAAGACTTCTCTTGCAGTGAATTTTCCCCATTGAGACCTGGATGCTTCTGAATAATAAATGCCGTAGATGACTAGGTTTTACTGACTTTTATTGGAGGTAAAATGAAACCATTTCAACGAGTATGGGGTCAAAGTGTGGCCTATTCTTAGCCAGTTTCTAGAGGATGTTCATAAAAGTAAAGTTTTCTGGAATAGGCAATAGTGGGTGCTGAATTCAAAGCTCTTTTCCTGGGTAGTGAATGCACCAAATACTGTCTGATTTCTTAATTGCTTGAAGGTGGTGGTGGTTTGAAATTTTTATGGACATTCCAATTTGAAGTTTTGTGTACTCCTTGGAAGCGGTACTTTTACATTGGTTTGTTTGCCTGTTTCTGCATTTGCAGGTATATGCAGCGGTTTGACCCAGGTTTTGGTGTAACCCAAGGACCTTATGGTATGCAGGCTGTGTACACACCTGTAGTCAATTACAATACAGAATTTCCACAGTTGAGTGGTTCGTCAAGGCCACAGATTTGTGTGGAGCCTCCCTTGCATCGTGCTCCACAATCTGTGCGGGGTCCTTGGGCAAGCACTTCCAATGGTCTAGTATATGGGCATCCAGATCCTATGATGGGATCCTATACAGCTGGGCATCTAGGTCCTCACAATGGATCAGGGGTGTTTATGCAAGCCCACCAGTTTTCTCGTCCAGGTTCTAGTGTGACCTATGGACATCCACAAGATCGTTTTCAGCAGTCTATTTCTCAGGTAATTCGAGTTCCTCTACCTGTAGAACACTGCTGTAAGCCTTGTTGATGCAGTCAGTATTTGTGCTGCCTTGTAAGGGTTTTTTTTGGGGGGGGGGGGGAGGGGGTTTGTAAGGTAATTGATCATGTTGTGTTTTTACAGCCTCATTTGCAGCCTGAAGGAAGTTTCAGCCAAGCTCGGCGCCAGTAAGGCACCGAGCCATGCCTGCCCCTGCCAGTCTTGATTGCAGAGCCTAGTGCTGATTTTCGGCCTAATTCTGCAATGTGCATCATCTCAAAACTAATGATTTTCAAGCTACTGGTGGGGTAATGGCAGGCAAGACACTGAGTAAGATTTGAGAAGGCAGTATTGCTGCGGATGGGGTATTTGGTTTTGGGTACTCCTGACTTGTAGATTGCGTTGAGCCTTCTTTCTCAGTGTCTAATTTCTTTCTGAGATTTGGGAAGTAGCACTTTAGCAAACTTATCTTCTGTGGAGCCTGGGCGATGGAAATCTGAGAGGTATTGCTCACACTCAGGTGGTGAAAGGTCAAGACATGAGGGTCTACTTAAGCTCTACCTTTCATTCAAGGAAGGTGAGGGTTGAAGTTTCTTATCTTTGGGATTTTATGTAGATTCTTTTGTGAAGCTCAATGTTCTTGGTATGCAGTTTTGCTTGTTTTCAAGATAGCTAAGCCAATGCTGCAGTGAGAGCTGAACATCTGTTTTCTTGTTTTTCAGACAGCAGTTTCTTGTTAAGACAATGCTCTAGTGAGACGTAAACAAATAGTTTGGGCTCCTCATTTATCAGTATGGCGGCCTGCAATCTCTATAACGTTTGTGACAATAGGAGCCCCTCTGCTGCTGCTGCTTATCGAATGAGTTGTGGAAAGCAACCTCTTTTATCAAAGCAATTGAGCTAGTGTGGATTGTAGGTGATTATTTTGGGCGGAAATGCATAAAGATACCTGCAAGTTCCATAAGTATGCTGTATGTGAAGAGACTTAAATTGCTTGGTTAGTCTCTGTATTTATGAGGAATACTGAAAACTGTTTCCTGTTCAGTATCTGTTTGGGGGGGTTGGTTCCCTTTCTTAAGGCTATATTATTTTCTATTTTACGTCTTAGTTGACAGTTGGGCTCAGTTGTACATTTTTATTCCTGTATTTGTGAGCTGTTGTAAGGCTTCCTATTGCGCTGTGGCATATATGGGGCTCTTTGTATTACTGTCAAGTTTAGTGCTGAGCAAAGATGTGGGTACACTTTTTGCTGTGTAGGTTAAGATGAATCTGTTTTTAATAGCTGGCTGGCACTGAACTATATGTTATCCAGATCGTCTGGAGTTTTGTCGAGAATTTCATAGCTTTCTCAAAGATACCAAAATGGTTGGCTGTTGTGACGTTCTACTTGTTTTTGTTACAGAGGACAGACCTCCCTAGCATGATCATATGGGCTTGTCTCATACTGGATAATCTAGCTGTGCGTAGGTTGGCCTTCATGATGTTGGAGACAACTGATCTCTAGGAAAATATAGGATGCCCTTGTATGATAACTGCTTTGTTTGGAAATGGCTCGAAGGGGACCCTGCATCTTAAGTTGTAGGAGACAACTGATCCCTAGGAAAATGTATGATGCCCTTGTATGATAACTGCAAAAGAGTGCACTCTATTTGTTTGGAAATGTCTCCAAGTGGGGCCCTGCATCTTCAAGTTGTAAGATACTATTACATCAATGCAGAACAATGTTAAGAGAGACTTAAGAAAGTATAGGTTGTCTTGCAACCTGCATCCCCTGAGGCATAGTGAATCTGCAGAAAATGTAAGTGGGGCCCTGCATCTTAAACTTGTAAGGTACTATTACATCAATGCAGAACAAAAAATGTATGATGCCCTTGTTTGTTAACTGAAAGAGTGCACTCTATTTGCTTGGGAATGTCTCCAAGTGGGGCCCTGCATCTTAAAGTTGTACAGTGCTATTACATCATCAATGCAGAACAATGTGAATAGTGACCTCAGAAAATATAGGGGTGTCCTGTGTCCTGCATCCTGTGAGGCATGTTGACAAACCTGACCATGTCCAAAATATAGGTTGGCCTTGTAGGGTCATATTTTGGAAAGGACCTTCAACCGGAGAACACAATGGTTTTGCTACTTTTGGGATGATTTAAGTCCCAAAACCATATGTAAAACTATTATTGCATTTGCCATATGATTTGTAAACTCATCTTGTCCACTTACACAACATCTTTCAACTTCGAAAACCCCCCACCCCTCTGGTTCTTACCAAGCCCAAATTATGAATAAATTATGAGAGCGCGTGCATGCATTCCTCAACCTCTAGTAAGGCCAAAATGACCTATGAGGCCAAAAGGGTTATAAGAAGAGAAAATGATTCCATTTACATAGTAAGAGTTCGTAGCTTTTGTACCATTTATCATCTATCATATTTGTTATGCTAGAGGAGAATGATCTATGGCAGTTTAATGAAAGAGAGTTTCCTCCAACTTGTCTAACTGTAGTGTGAGAACATGGATCCTCTAATTAGTGTGTGTGGGCTTTGTCCGAGTTGGGAATAAAGCTGCCTAGATGTGTACCTCTTTCTAACTGTACCTACTGTAACCTGAAGAGAGTTTTATTGGGTGGAGTTGGTACACAATGCTTGGAAGTTGGTGGTGGAGCCTTGACCTCGAACAACTTTGTCAGCGTTTTATGTCCCATATGATTATTCTTTACTTCTGCTACCAGTAGTAGGCCCTATACGTGCTGAATCTCTTTGACCTTCCAAAGGGAGGACACCCCATGTAATAACATAATGTAGTTGACCATATCCCTCGAAAGGTAGTGGTAGTGGCCTTGTTAGAGTGGACATGGCGTATCTTGCATCAAGCATATTTGGTATGGCTTATCCTCTTGCACCCGTCTAGAGTCTACTATTGCATTAAAACATTTAACATGAATGTAATGTTTCTTTTGCCTCTTGTGGTATTTGAGTTGTTAAGATGCTGACGCTTCATTTGCACATGATCGATATGCATATACATGTTTTGTGGCTTTTGATATTGTGTCCGTTATGAAAAAGATTGAGAAGATAGTCATTCAATGTCCTTAATGTCTATTTTGGTGATGTGCATATGGGTGTCTTGTACAATAGGCACCCAAGCTAAAATGATGGTAGTGAATTCAAGCATGTGGTCTCTTAGCTATATAATAGATGAGGCAAACCATCCTCCATTTTTTATGGTGAGTTGTGAAGAGCAGTGTCATTAGTGTCAACTTTGAGGTATTTGTTTGGAATGAGTAAGCATGTATTGACTACTTGGAAAAGGGCCTTGAGTACAAGGAGGAACTCGGAAAAGGGTTTAACTTACCATAATGGACTTGATTGGGTGTTTCTTTACAAGTTGACCATGTGAATGAAGAGCCTCAAACGGGGAAGCGGGGAAGCAATCAACTTTGCTTGCTTTGTTTTGTGCTTGTGATTGTTGTTGTGAACAACTTCAATAATTGGAGACACACACACACACACACCTTGACCATCGTAGCAGATCAGGGCACACTTGTGATCGATGGAGGTCGATAGAGAAACCCCTACTGTCCATGAAATAACGTAAGGCCTCAGCGCCACATGAGATCATCAGAGTTGAGATTAGCAGCTATATTGATTGTGGTAGAGGCGCTCACTTGATCGGTCGCATACATACATAGCCTATGGGACTTGTCGAGGCACAAATATGCACGGTTGACCCTTAGAGTCCTGCAGGCAGCTTGCCAAAGAGGGGGTACTTCATGTTGGTGTGCATAGATGTCGGCCTTGGTTTGAGCTGCATGGCTTCAGCATGGACAAGTTGCCCCCCCTTCTAGTACTCCCTTGATGCACCATCTCTTGATCTGAGCAAGTCAGAGATTCCCAAGATCATCAGGATGGAGCTTACCCAGTTGGATATCAGGCGGACATGGTTGATGCCAAGGCAGGAGCTAGGGACAAAGATGGCTTTCTACCGCGAGCATTTCCTCCATACTACAGATGATGGATTCATTGTTCACCTAAGATACATGGACACCCACCTTTTCCATGGGATCAAATGTACTATTGGCCAATTGTGTACCTCCTCACGTCAGCTAGAGATTGAGATTGGCAGATATAGATCCATCCCACTAGAGGAGCGCATATGTCAAATATGCCAATTAGAGCTAGAGATAGAGGAGCATTATATCCGTTGTTGCCTAGCGTATTATGAGGTGCGCGGTTGTTTCCACACTCTCTTTAGAGGTGGATTTGGACCACTATCCATAGTCAATGGATTTTACCGATTAGTGATGCCTTGGCCTCTTTCTTCTTGAGATACAACGGCTTCGTGACATGCGCCTCAGGAGTATAGTTGCTCTAGAACACCAAGGCCCTTCAAAGAGGCAGCTCACAGACTTCTTTTCAAAGGAGACCCATAAGACTTCAATACAGTTATAGCCATAGTCCACACGAGAGCCTCTCTCACAGCCATAGTCCACACAGATAAGGAGTACTGATTGATCGAGCTGTTCAGCTTAGTTGATCTAGACGTCCTAGGCCTCGACGTAGACACTGATGACACCTTCATAGGCGGATATATGGGATTATTGCTCGGGCTAGAGCTAGGCCCTCCATACCCATGTGAGATTGTACACCATTTGGAGCTCATTGTTACTAGACAGAGCTCTATGTTTTACACAGCCATAGTTAGTTTCCTTTCTTATTTTGCTTTGTGCTACATATTTTGCCTAGACAGTTGTACCATCATACACATGATTGTAACTCATGGTCTCATAGGTCATTTTGGCCTTTTGTAGATGTTAATATATCATTTCATTTCATCTCTCTCTCTCTCTCTCTCTCTTTTGGTGCAGGTAGGACTACGAATTGTTGTGTGAGTGGGGATAGCTCCTTGGGAACTCGGTGACCCTAGACGTAATAGGATGCTCCCTCCACTATATTGCCTTAGTGGGTGACTAAACTAGTTTAAGTATAAGATCATTAACTTTGCTTTTTTGTGTGGAAAGCTTGCATGGCTTCAAAATTGATAATATAGTATACTATATTGTCTTAGTGGGTGACTAACTAGTTGAAGTATAAAGATCTTTAGCTTTGCTCTTTCCTTTGTGTAAAAAGCTTGCATGGCTTAAAAAATGGCAGTATAATCTATCTGGAGTAACATAATGTCGTGATCCTAAAATAAGATGGGGATTGAAAACTCTTACAAGGGGTTCTAAACTTGTTAATGGAGAATCAAAAACGTTTTCAACATATAGTCCAAAGGAGGTTGTTGGTGTTTATCCAACATGTTTTTCCTAGTGTTAAATATATTTCCTCTAGTTTGCCCCTTTGGAAGTTGCCACCAAAATGTACTTTAGCCAAGCCAAGATCTTGTGCATATATGATTTAGGCAAGCTATCCTTTAGTGTTTGCTTTGAATACTAAGATTTGGTACTTCTAGTTTGCATGCTGTTTCATCTTTTAATTCTTGCACGCTTGAACTTTTAATTCCTTACTTGGAACAATGATACATTGCTATTTGAGAAGATGCCAATTATAGTGCCTCTGTCTTATTTTCCTTGTGAGCTTAGGACATTTGTTTTGCTCATTGTAATGGTGTTTGCTTTCATTCACATTCATAATGTATGTGTGGATGCTTGACCTTAGGCATGCCAGTCAATTTTTTCCAATTGAGCTTTGTAAGTACTTGATATAAGTGTTTCATATGTTGGATTTTAATCTTGAGATCTTTTGAAAATTTCATCCATTAGGTGATAGCTCCTTTGATGTTTGTGCATTTTCTTTGGACTCCTTGCCTTTATGGTCACTTTCATTTTACTTGTTGCTTCCACATGTTAATGCACAGTATCATTTTTAAAGCTTGTTCTTTTCTTGTGCTTGTGGTGTACTCAAGTTGACCCATGCTTTGAAAAGCCACATTTTTAGGCTTGCTTTTTTGATGAACCATCCCTTCACTCTTGTTTTGGGGTGGTCTTGTGGAGACTAGTCTGTCATAGATTAGGCCCACTACTCACCACTACTCATGACACCTTTCATGGGGGCCTTGGAGTTGCACAATTGAATTCCCTATGGAGGGGTTTTGATGCAAGGTGTGTCCTAGAATGCCTTGCTTAGAAGGTAACACGACACATAAGAAAACAAATAGACAAGATAGCAATAGCAAGCAAAGACAGTAGAATGGCCCTTCTTGGGGGTTATCACATTATGAAAGAGAGTTACAAGCCGAAGGCACTTGCATAGAGGAACAACTTGGAATCGGGGTCACGGGTGAGGGAGGAGCTATGAATGCACATTTATCATGACTGGGGACTATGGGTGAGGGATTCAGTTAAGAGAGAGAACCATATACCTCATAGCTTGTGTTTGCCTACATGTAAGGTGTGGAAATCATTTTAAGTGATTCAATCCAAAGAACCTATGTTCGTTTATTGTGTATGACTTACATTCCATCTTCATTCTTAGGTTTTAGTACCACTATTCGAGCATCCATGATGGTCTTGCATGGATATTCCAACCTTAGGATAACAATTGGCTTCTTTTTATAAAGCTTGTAGTAACTCACATTTTTTTGAAGTTTGATTTTTGATACACAAGTGCCAAATAAAATGACCGAGGAATGGAAGGTTGGAAGTGCTTGTGAATGATCTTGTAAGCAGTTTAAATGCACAGATGGAGTGTTTAGGGATTGTTGGTGTTGGAGTTTTGATATTTGGTAGTAACCATTAAGCATGATGATGAGTTATTGAAGATGGAATTTGCCAATAGTTTTACATATATGAGATGTATATTGCGCACACACATCTTAAAGTACTATCATTCATTTTTGATGTGATCTTCATGCGAATGCTTTAGATATTTTTGGTAAGTTGTGATCATACATTGATTTTGTGCTTTCATGCATTCACAATCTTTTTTGAAGGAAGAATCAAGCATGGTGGAGAGTTGCATTAGGATCGAAGAGGCATTGTGGGATTGTAGGAGATGGTGAAGAGCCTTCTTAGGGTCCAAGAGGCATTGTGGAATTGTAGAAGATGAAAAATAGTCTTAATTCTACATGAAGCATCGCATCTTGTGAGTTCAATACAATGATGTGGACTAGGCTTGAGTAGATATGCCTCAATACAAGCGCTTAGCTACTTAGTTGTGTTTAATGTGAATGAAATGACATTAGCTATGCCATGAATGATGTAAAAGTTGGGGATGCGACAACCAAGAATCAATGTGATAAGTTCTTTGCCTAATCACTTACACAAAGACGATTGTTTGATAGTTTTTATTGTCTACAACCACATGAAATTATATATGGGAAATTGGGGATAGGGAGCACTCAAAGGTTTATATTAAAATACTTGTGATGGAGGATACTTGGAACGCATTAGTTACTTACAAAAAATGTTTGGTGTTTTTATATATGCACGATTCGATATAATATTGGGAGGAGAGTTTAAGCATGTGTAATTGGAATGATGTAATAAAAAGTAAACAAAACACAAAGATGGAGAAAAAGAGCACATGCTATTTGTGCACAACAATGCATTAATCCAATATTTGTGAAAATGAATAGACAACATAATATCTACAATTTACTTCCAAGTTTTGAAGAGTAGCCTATGTCAAAGAGACGAAATGAAATGATCATATTAACATACGCAAGAGGTTGGAAATGCCTTATGCAATTGAGTTGCAAACATATCTAAAGCGATACTTTGGAATTGAAATGATAAGATAAGGCTAAAAACTAAAATTGAAATGCAAATCCTAATTGATGCTAATAGAGGTTATGAAAGTATTGAGATGTCAAGAAACTAGGGTACAAAACATGACATGACATCAATATACATATACCTAAACATGGTAATAATATAGAAGATTGCATGGATTAGGTGTAGAGATACCACAAAGATATGTATTATATTAAAAAAAGTCCTTATTGATCATTATGAGATAGCATCAATCTTTTTCCATGTGGAAAAGAATTCAGGGGTCTTAGTTGTAGCTCATGCAATACTTGTGTATCCTACTATGCATGTATTGAGGACATATCAGTTGGGGTCTAGGTTATGATTAGCCAAGCTAGATCGCACAATTGATTAAAATCTCTATTGTAGATGCAAATTGGGGTTGTGCTAGGGCCTCCTTAGAATTCCTCTTGAATGTAGATTGAGATTACTTTGTAATCGCTTGGGGACTCCTAGGAAAGAAAGATGTAAGTTACCTTGGGTTAGGTTGTTGTGGTACTAGTGCTCTACTCTTGAGGAGGGACTCTTTAAGATGTCATAGCTTTAAGGAGAGAGAGAGAGCCTAAGACATCAATAGTGGCCTAAACTCACCTTTAAAGAGAGAACGAAAGTGGCCTTAAATCTTATAATAGTCCTAATAGTGGTACATGTATTGCTTCTTTGTCTTTGGCTCTAGCTACCATTCAGGCTTCTCTAGAGATACGCATCTATATTCTACCAATCTCAATCTCAAGCTAGTGCAAAAAAGTGTGTAGTTGGTCAATATAACAACATTGCATTTTTTTCTTCTTGGTTGCACATAAATAAAGAGATATCAAATCAATCCAAAGAATCATCAAATAATTTAGCATTGAAGGCTCTTCTTAAGGAGTATAAGGATTTATTCTAGTTGCCTATGGCATTATCTCCTAAGAGAGCAATTGATCACCCCATTGATTTGGAGCCTCACTTAAAACTGGTGAATAAGACACCCTACAAATTGTCTAAATGTGAGCATGAAAAGTAGCCAAGCAAATCAAAGAGCTATTGGAGATAGGATTCATTAAACCTAGTTTGTCACCCTATGCTTCACCGGTCTTATTGGTTAAGAAGAAATATGGTTCCTTCAAGATGTGTATAGATTACAAGGACCTCGATAAGTTTATGATGAAGAACAACTACCCCATTCTTAGAGTAGATGATTTGCTAGATGAGCTCAAGGGAGAAAAGTACTTTATGAAGGTAGATTTGAGGTTAGGCTACCACCACATTCACATGAGAGAGGGTGATGAGATTAAAACGATCTTTAAAATTGATAGTGGGCTTTGCCATTTCTTGGTTATGCCATTTGGGTTGACTAACACCCTAGCTACTTTCTAGAGCCTGATGAATAAGATATTACAACCATTCGTCTTCAAATTTGTCTTGGTATTCTTCGACGATATCCTTATTTACAATAGAATATTGGAGAATTATCTTTTGCACTTGAGGAAGGTTTTTGATGTATTAAGACACCATAGGCTCTTTGTAAGGAGACCAATATAGATGTGTGCCTCCAAGAAGGCTAGTCATAGTTGGGTCTCATGTATTGCAAATAGCACTAGACAACAATCTACTTTTGAAAATTTTTTATTTTGCCCAATTTCCAATAAAATTCCACCTACATAGACTAAAAGTACTCTCAAAGATCTTTGTTTTGATATGTGGCACGCCCGGTTTGGACCAGTTCTTGGAAAGTTCTCTTAGATTTTGTCTAGTAAGGTCTGTTTATACTACAAGCTATCTACTGGATGTAGACACTCTTTTATGAAGATTTTGTAGCTAAAGATTCCTTTTGAAAACATCAATATTCTATACACTAAAGAGGCTTCTACTATGGTCATCATTTTAGCTAAAGTTTTGATTTTTTTCAAACACCTTTGTATCATTTGTAGGACTAAAAACATAGTAGGACTTTGTCTTGCCTATTCTTCCAACTATTGTAATAACTTTCCATTTTGCTTTTGAGGGAAAAACCTTAGGGTAGGGATGGAATGTAAAGGACTGGGAAGATTGATATATTAAAAATATTTGAAAAAATAAGTATTGTCACATTAACATTATTATAAAATGTAAGAGACTTGTATTTTTTTCACCATTCAAAAATAATCAAATCAGTCTCTTCATCTCTCAAACAAATTTCATAACTTCTTTCTCTTTCTAATATTTCTCTCTCCTCATCAATTTCTCTCCTCTTTTCTCTCTCTTCTGTACTCTTCTCTCTCCTCTCTAGTCTCCTTCATGCCATGAGCCCGATGCTTAAATCATATGCTTGCAGCAAGCAAGCCCCTTGCTTCCAAAAGACAAGCTACCTCCCTACTTCAGCAGGATTTATGCTTGCAATACATCAAAACCATGTACCAAGATCTCTTTCTAAGTATCCAAAGCCATGCTATTTTTCTTCAATCCTAGCCACTAATTATTACCTAAATCAATGCCATTTTCTTTTAAAAATATAGTTCAGTGAGAGTTGTTCCCAAACTACAACTTGTCACATTGATGTTTGTGATCCAATACAAACACCATCTTTTTATAATTATCTATACTCTGTGACTTTTATTGATGTTTACTCCATGCATACATAGGTTTATCATATATAGTGGCATATACATCTAAATAAAATTTATAGCTAAGAGAGAGAATAGATCTCTCTAGAGATGGCACAATATATGATCAAAACTCAAGCTTCGCCACATGGTTTATGACTCGAGGGTATGCACATCTTATATACTAAGCAAGTGTTCCACCAAAGCATTGCAATGTGTCACTCCAGATGAGGCTTAGCATGACCAAAGCCATATGTTGCTCACTTGCATGATTGTTTTTTCTTTGCATATACATTAGCATGTAACATAGCAAACGATTGGATGGCAAGATTGTGAAATATATCTTACTAGTTACATTTCTAAGTGCAAATATTACAAGTTATATTGTCTACAAATTAAGTGATTTTTTTAATCAATCGTGATGTCATCTTTATGGAAGATATTGTGCAGCATTTACTTTCATATACCAAGAAGAAAAAAATGCAATGTTGTTATATTGACTAACTACACACTTTTTTGCACTAGCTTGAGGTCAATGAGTTTCAATGGCCAATGTATCTTTTTACCTTTTCTTTGAGGAGAAGAACCCATAGTTAATGGCACAAGCAACATGGTACATTTGGAATTATGCTTCCTCTCCCATTAGGAGGACTCATGGGCATCCCTTGACCTACATTCGTCAGCGCTAAAGTATTTCCAAACCCTAATCTTAGATTCTAGTTTGACCTAGAGGCATAAGCCGCTTGTAATCGCGATTCTACCTCTTTTGCTCGTGTAATAGCCGTATCAATGTCGATAAGAGCAACACTACTTAACTGCACTTGAATGTTAAAGTCTAGCCCATTCAAAAAGTATTTCAATTGAGCAGCAACTGGAATAAGAATATAGATTTGCAACTTATAAAATACCTCCTTCAGTTTATTGGCATATCCATGGACATTCTTGTGAGGTTCTTGACATGTAACATTGAGGACACGTAGCCAATACTGACCTCCCCTTTTAGGGGCAAACCCTCTTTAAAAGGCCGCAAAGAATAAGTCAATCGTAGTTATGGTTTCAACCTCTAGGCTGTGATACCACATTATAGCTCGTCCTTTTAGAGTCATGTTAAAGAACATAATCAAGTGTCCCTCATCTTGAATTCAACAGTTAAACATTAACTTTTGGAATTCATTGATGTGAAGTTTCACGTTTTCCTTTGCTAACTCATTAGAAATGGGTAGAGGAAACTCTAATTCTGGCAAGTCCAGCATCCCTGCTGGGATTGCAATGGGTTGCACTGCCATGGTAACAATCAGATTCACTAAAGGAGTTTGAACAATTGGAACAATCGGATTCACTAAAGGAGTTTGAACAATTGGAACTATCACTTCACTCGAAGTGGGCAAACTGATTGAAAGGGGGGAAGTACTAGAGCTTCTCCCCCTAACGGACCAGCATCGAGCTAGGGTTATTAAGACCTCTCCCTTGTGAGGGACCATTCCTTTGCAGAGAATATCTTCTATTTATTTTGGCTTGCCATCTAGCCCGTTTTTAGCTCTTTCTTGCTTTTGAAGCTCGGCTTGACGGTCTTGTGAGTCTATCTCACTGATTTTTTGAATACACTAATGAATTGGTCCCAATTGACCAAGATTCGAAAACTGCCTCTTATTAGTGGCTCCCGACAAATGCACCACCTGTCGGGACCTAAAACAAGACGGACACTAGCTCTAAACACTAGTTGGGGCTCTCTATACTCAAAGAACACACCCTCTTGCCTCACAGCCAAGAGTGTGTAAGGGACACACTGTCCTAATTGCTATCATGAATCTCATGTTTGTTTTGAATTGTAGTCCAATGGTTAAGCCTTCCCCATACTCCTTAGCTAGTAAATCGTAAAAATAACATTGATGAGGATGAGGCAATAACAATGCTATTACCATGTTGAGAATTAGAGTTTGCAGCAATAGAATGTGTGCACAAGAGGGAGAGAAGAGCTCAAAGTACAAGAATGAAACCTTGCTTACTAAGTTGCTTAGAGTACAACTTGGGTACACTCTCTCACAAATGATAGTGACCCATAGGCTGTTTATATAGCCCTTTTCCAGCTAGGGTTAGGGTTTCCCCCTGCCCTTAGGGCTATTCACACCCATCTGCCCTTATACTCCCTTGCTTACAGTGGGTTTCTATGCCCATCTTCTAACACTTTGCTCGCCATTGTTCATAATGTGGTAGCCCTCTTGCTCCCATTGGAGCTTATGGAGCAATTAGAACAATAGAAGTGTCAGGTTGGGTTAGTTCAGATGTAGTGGATTGTGGTTCTGGTTGACCATTTGTTGGTTCCTGTAGCACCAATTGTGTCTCTTAGGCCTAGGGCGTGAGGCTATGGAATTATGAGCTTGTGCAATCTTTTTAAATGTAGGAATTATTCAGCATATGAGTTGAAGGAGTTGGATATACTAAGCATGAACATGAGAATATGGAATAAGAACAGGTAGAAGATGAAGACATTGACATGGCAGATGATACTTCTTCTGACACTGTAGATCCATAAGACTTTAGCACATGCTGGAGAATGTGCAGGTTAAGAGGGGGTGGATGTTGTGCCACTACGCGAACACACTGTGAAAAGCTATAGAGTGCATCGTCATTTGGCTTTCTTATTGATCTAGAGAGTCAATGCCATATTAGTCATTAGCATCAGTGTCCTAGTGTGGATGGTTTAAAAATCCTAGATTTTTAGAAAAGTTTAGCCTATTTTTGATATTTTGGATATTATTTCTTGTAAATATCCAAAAGATGTAGACAACTTCTAGAATAGGATGACATGTAAAAAAAAGCAGGTGGCTTTCAACCATTTTTGGGCGATTTAATGCAAAAATAAGGATTGGTGAAATCACGCAATGCACGATCACAGTTTACAAGAAACAAGAAGCACTCCGAATTGGGAAAAGAAGAAGGAGTGATTAGGGAGAATTCTGATTAGGTGTTTTGATATTTTATCCCCCTTTCAGAGCCAACGGAGGTAGCAAATGGGAGGTTTGAGTAGCAGAGAAGAAGCTATTGTTTGATGCATGTTTTTGGTCTACAAGGGATTTATCTTCTCTAGATGCAGAAATGAATTGATAGGCTTCACCTCTATGAGTATTCTTCTACATCTTCTATTTCTTTGAACCCCTTCTCTTACCCCATGGTAGACTTTTAATCCCAAATGCTCCGACAATGCTATTTCCAAGGGCTCCATGATACACCTCATGGTGCAAATAATCTTCTTAAACTCTTTACGCACTCTGGGAGACAACTTGATTAACTACAATAGATTTACATCCTTCTTAACTTCACAAAGAGAACTCGCTAAAGCAAATTCATGATAGCTAGCAAGAGCTCTCTTCTCCTGGTAGATCATTCTCTCCTTTGGTCTTTGAGCCGGTTTTAGTGCCTCTTTCTTGGCTTTTTCCTTCTTCTTTGGCAATTCCTTATCCTTTTTGGCATCAATAGCTTTTAGAGGTTCATCTTCCATGTTGGGATTAAGGACTTGTGTCCCCTTATCATCTTGCTTAGGGTTTCCCTCGACAAGTTTTACCTTGTCTTTGTCAATGTCTTTACCCTTTGACCTCTTGTAATGTCCTGTAGATTAGAGGCTTCACTGCCATTGATACAAATGGCTTCAATAAAGTTGACTCCACTGCCACTAGGCACTTCCTCTACAATAGCCTTCCCTCTTTTTGTAATATATTTTTCGATCCCTTATCCTACTGGAGATTATTCCCTTGTACTCTATGGTTAACCGTACTTGGCTATTTACTTCCTTGTTGGAGAGAACTAATCTTGCTCCAATAGGTACTAGCTAGGTGGTCAGACTTCCCACATATGTCACATTTACCATTTGTTCCCAGGGAAATGTTGGCCACCACACCACTTACAGTTGAATCTTAAGGGGGCACCCTCTCTAAGGCATCGACTCCCTATCAAAATTTGATGCTTCTTAAGGAAATTGACATCAGTAGCTATTTGCCTATATCAGTTGGTGATCATGTCAATATAGTGCTTCATCATATCCTTAACTTTGCCAAGGATATTCGAGGCACTTGGCCCATAGCTGCAATCATCTACCTCCATTGGCTTAACTGCTTGATTGAAAATTGGTTGTTGACTCCCTGGAACAACATTAGGATTTATTATTTTGTCTCCAATGCTTGGTGGATCCATCTGACTAGCCATAGGTATGGTCACATTGGGGGGAGTTGGCAACATGGGCACATTTTGAATCATGCTTCCTCTCCCATTGGAAGTACTCATGGGTGTGCTTTGACCTCCATTCATCAATGCTAAAGTATTTTTAGCCCCTAAACTTAGATTCTAGTTTTCCTAGAGGTATAGGTTGCTTGTAATTGGGACTCTACCTCCTCTACTCCTGTAATAGTTGTATCAATGTCATCAAGAGCAACACTGCTCAATTGCACTTGAATGCTAAAATCCATCCTATGTAAAAAGTATTACAATTGAGTGCCAATTGGAATAGGAATATAGGTTTGCAACTTGTGAAATACTTCCTTTAGTTTCTTAGCATAGCCTCGAATATTCTTGTGAGGTTCTTGATGCATCACATTGAGAATACGTAGCCAATATTGACCTCCCCTTTCAAGGGCAAACTCTCTTTGGAAGGCCACAAAGAATACATCAATTGTAGTTATGGTTCTTGCCTCTAGGTTCTGATACCATATTGTAGCTCGTCCTTTCAAAGTCATATTAAAGAATATCATCAAGTGTCCTTCATCTTAGATTCTATTGAGAATAGAAAATGATGCTTAACATGAATGCCCATAAAGGTTGGATGTGTGCTCACAAGAGGCTTTGTATGAGAGATAGACAATGATGTAAGATCTAGAAAGAGATATCCAAAATCCCATAAGCACAGTGAGGAAGAGTGGTACTACCCAAAAGCTATATAAGCATGTACTTAAAACTCATTTCAATGAAAAAGTACTATCATTCTGTGCCACTCAACATTGTGTTTATGAGTCCAAGTTAATCTATCTTGGAACCTAATTCACTTGAGTTATAATTCTTTATCTCAATCATGTTTTATGTTTATAACCTCCGTCCACCATAGCTAGCATAGCTCTAGATTTGTGTTTCTCAACATGGTATCAGAGCCATGGTGAGCTATGACTAGCTTCATTAGAGTAGAGTCCTTCTTTAGCCCTATTTTATTATGAATGGATAGTAGGAGTTGAACCTACCTTAAGGCCCTTTGCCATATCCATACCTTAGGCTTATTGGTGTAAGATTGGTCTATAGTGGCCATGGCGGGCATCCAAGACCCTCTCACAGACATTCCTTTCCCTTCGCGCTTCGACTCCAATGAGCTCAACAACTTCACCTTCTTGAGCCCACCCCAGCTGCCTTCCATTGCCTAATCTCCATCTGCACTGTTGCAAGATGAGGACGGCAAGCTTCACATAGGCCTCCTCCTCCTGTCCACTGCCGCCATTGGCTGCCATATCCTCCATCAAGCCCCCTAAAGCCACCATGCCTTCCGTATAGAAAATGAAATCCTTCTCCTCCTCCTTAGAGCCTTCCCTCTTCAATCGAGCTAATAGCTACTTGTATGCCTTGAATGATGAAGATTCTGTTGTGTTAGTGCCTGTGCAATACTCCATTCCTGTAGAGAGTGGGGCCTATGTGGTGAGGTAGGCGGTCAAGAGTGTGGTGGCATCGGTCCTGGCACGCAGGTGCATCGTGCAGGTGTCATACGCCATCAGTGTGCCGGGTCCCCTATCTATGTTTGTGGATACCTATAATACTGGCTGGCAAGATCCCAGATGGAGAATCCTTGAGATCATCAAGGGACTTCCGCCCTAGCATGATCGCCATCAACCTTGACCTCAAGCGTGGCGGAAACAAGCACTTGCAGAAGACTGTTGCTTATGGCCACTTCAGTCATAGTGATCCTGACTTCACCTGGGAGGTTGTCAAGCCTCTCAAGCATGAGAAAGCCCTAGCTTAAGCATATGGCAACAGTTAACCAACCGCCTATTATTTCACTCAGCCAACTTAATAAGTTGTAATCTGCTATTCTTATTTTACAGTGTGTTAAAAGATTGATGTTACTACTCTTTCAATCCTTTTTACACTTTCTTACTTCCCAAATCAATGTGCTATAAGCCCTATTCACACTCGTAGTGTTTGAATTCATTGGTGTACTCACTCTAACAGGCAGTTCACACTCATTCACAAAAGAGTTGTTATATGCAAATGCTCTATTGATCAAATCACTACTAGCATCTTCTTGTAAAACCACACATTAACAAAAGGGATAAAGAGCACAACAAAAGAAAATATCATGAAGACAAAGAAGACCAAGAAGATCGAGCAAAGGATCGAAGGATGCCAAAGAAGCATAAAGAAAATGAAGAAGATGTTTTCACTGCCACAAATAAACAAAATGCCTTCCCATAGTGGATGTAACAAACCCTACTGAAAATGTAAAGTTTCAAGCTTGACTTGACTAAGGCTATCAAAGAGCTAGTCCACTGGTCCATGTCCACATTTGGGGGGGGGGGGGGGATTCCAACAGATGTAGGAACTCATCATTTGAGGGGAGGTGTTGAGAATAGCAAATGATGTTTAACATGAATGCCCGTAGAGGCTGGATGTGTGTCTACAAGAGGCTTTGTATGAGAGATAGACAATGATGTATGCTCTAGGAAAATATATCCAAAATCCCATAAGCACAGTGAGGAAGAGTGGTACTACCCAAAAGCTATATAAGCATGTACTTGACACTCATTTCAATAAAAAAGTGCTACCATGCTGTGTCACTCAACATTGTGTTTATGAGTCCAAGTTAATCTATCTTGGAACCTAATTCACTTGAGTTATAATTCTTTATCTCAATCATGTTTTATGTTTATAACCTCTTTTCACTACCATAGCTAGCATAGCTCTAGATCCGCGTTTCTCAATAGATTCAACAATTAAACATTAACTTTTGGAACTCATTCACTACAAGAGAATGGACAAATAGCAATGGTCATTTGTGACACGGAAAAGGAGAGGGAGAGGAAGAGGGAATGAGAGAGGAGAGCTTCTCACTACTGCCGCCACCTCTACCATACGTGAATAAGAGGGAGAAGTGCACGAGAGAGAAAGAATAGACGTTACAAAGAGGAGAGGAAGAATTCATCCTCGCCTTTGTGGTAGATACATTGCCTCTTCTTGCTTTGTTCTTGTGTTTTTTTCTTTCTTTTGTTTGTTTTTCTTTGTAATGAGATGCATTGAGAGAGAAAGAGAGGAAAGGAGAGAGGGAGAAGAAGGAAGAGGGAGATAGAATGAGAGAGAGAGAGAGAGAAAAAAAGGAAAGATAACAAAGAAAGAAAGAGAGAGAGAAAGGGAGGGAGAGAGGAGAATGAGTGAGAGAAACAATGAGGGGGGGAGAGAAAAAGAAATGGAGAGTGAAGGGAGAGGTGGATAAAAGGGTAAGATAAAGAGAGGAAGGAGAGTGAAAAAAAAAAGAGAGCTAGAAAGAGAAGGGGAGAAAAAGGGGCGGAAAGATGGAGTAAAAGAGAGATAGAGAAAACAACAAATAGAGAGTGAGAGAGAAAAACAAAAATAATGAGAGAATTAGAGAGAACGGAATGATAGAAAAATAAAGGGAGAGGGGAAAGAGAGACATGAAGAGAGGTGGGGAGAGAGGGTCTTTCAATGTCTTATTTTATGAGTTTTTTATTTTCTATCTTTGATTTTGATTGTAACGAGATGTGTCAAGTGCGAGTGAAGAGGAAAAGAGAGAAAGGCATAGAGAAACGAAGGGAGGGAAAGGAAAAGAGAGAAGAAGTGAGAGTGGGGAGGGAAGATGGGGGAGAGAAAGAAATATTGAGAGAGAGGAGGGGAAAGAGAAACAAAGAAGTATAAAGGGAGGCAAATTAAAAAAGAGAAAGAAAGAGATAATTTAAAAGGTTGGAAGAGAAATAAGTAAGGAGGAAGAGAGGCGAATAAAAAAAGGAAAAAGAGAGAGAGAAAGAGGAACGAGGAAAGAAATAAAAAGGGGTTATAGATAAAGACAGAGAGACATGGAGAGAAAAGAAATGGTTAAAGAGAGATGGAGGGAGGCAAACATATAAAGGAAAAGTGAGAGAAAGAGGAGTAGACATTAAAACGAAGGAAGATCATAAACGAGGGGAAAAAAAACATGTTGTTTTTTGTAATGACCAAATGGAAAACCATGATGGTTGTGATGTCGCAAGATCACAAGGCGTATCTTAATCAGCGTGTCCCATGTCCTTGCTCTCAATGCAAGTTGGCAATCAGACAAAAATGTCGCTTGTCTATAAAACATGTACGATGCTTCGACGAATTTCAATTTGAGATCATTGATTAGAAAATCTCAAAATTGAATATCATATACAAAAACATTAGATGTGCCCGTAAAATTTATACAGGGAGGTGATGCCTCATCCCAAGGAATGCGCCTATTGCGGCTAGTTAGAAAAGTCTGTGGCCGTGCGATGGATGGAGTGCCTTTTGGACCTTCCTCCAATCTACATCCTCGATATCAATTGGAAGGCACGACTCAATCTACACCCTCGATACTAGAGGAGACAGTCAGCCTTTCGGACCTTCCTCCAATCTTGGATCATGGGATGGGGAGGCAATGATCGATGCATTGATACACATGGATGTCGAGTCATCTGATCCACTGAGAGAGAAAGTGTCAATACCATTATATGATGGGTGTCGAGTATCTCGCCTGAAGATGCTACTTGCGCTCTTAAGTGTACAAGCAAAGTACGGGTGGAGAGATGCGAGTGTGACCGAGTTATTCAGGTAAATTCTATGCTCTATTGATTTTTTTGACTCCATTATAAAAAACACTTGTGCTTTTTCAAGACGTCTTCTGATTTTTTTTCAGGTTGCTAAAGTATCATATATTACCACCTGGAAACAGAATGCTTGAGTCTTATGATGATGCAGGACTGGTGTTACGAAAGCTTGGCATGGACTACAATAGAATCTATGCATGTGTCAATGATTATGTGCTATTTCTTGGAGACTATGGGACTATGGGACTATGGAGACATGACCAAAGTTTGGTGCTCACAAGTATCAAAAGGGCTTGCAAGGGCAAACCATCCCTTAGAAAGTTCTAGACACTTTTTACTTATACTGCATATACGTTACATGTTTCATACATTGGGAATGGTGAGCTTGACAACGTGGCATGATCAAAATAGATCCACAAATGGAGTCCAATGAATATCAGGAGATTCACATGCATGGAGCCACATTGACTCCACCTTTCTAGGCTTTGCATGAGAGTCAAGGAATCTTCGACTCTGTCTTGATATGGATGGTGTGAATCCATTTGGTCTCCGCTCATGGCTTGTAGTCCTTGTTAATTATAACATACCGCCATAGCTTTCTAAGAAGAAAGAACACTTGATCCTTAGCTTGCTCGTTTCCTAGGTGCTACAAAGTCAAGAATATGGTCGTCTAGCTCTATCCATTAGTTGATACTGGACCCTCTTAATTTTAAACCACGTGTATCCTATATGCCATGCATTAGAAAAATATCAGAATTCAACGTATTTTAAGCACTTAACACCCCCTTCTCCATATCACTTAAGATTGTGCATTCGGTGGTAAGCTTAGGGTATTTTTTAAATGTATTTTCTTTCACAAAAGTAATAAAAATCACTTTAACATAGAGATAGGGCTGAATTGAGGCTAAACCTCATAGGTCAGTCTTATCATGCATTCACAAATATAAGTATTATTTTTCTATATTTTTTAGATACAAAAAAATCTATTTTTCTTATTTTTTTATTTTTTACTATTTATTTATGGATAATTATTGATATTTTTTAATTTACTGATTTAGATTGATTGAATTAGTTTTCTATCATATTTCATCCCATAGGAACACTATACGCACGACAAAACCCCAAGAGCACATAATTTTTCTTAAACCGCAATGTTGTGGGTTTTGCGTGTTTACAAATAAATTATTAGATGACTGATTTTTCTTGATTTCTTTAACATTTTTGATAAATCAGAGCATTTGCAACCAAATGCAATCATTTCCAACCATTTCTAACCAAAATTTATCATAATAAAACAATAAAATCTACGACTTACTCATAAAATCGCAGCTTTATGATGTATGTATCTCGTGATTGGAGGCCCGCTGATGCTTTTCAACAGTTGTTGATGATCCTTCCAATCTCAATCTACGCTCTAGTATCATTCCATGATCAAAATCTTTCATCTCATCCCACCCCCTTCTCTCATACATTAATCCATGGAAACACACAACAAGAGGAGAGAGGAGAGAGAAAGACTAAAATCAGATCTCCTGATAGAAGGTGTCAATTTTTTATCAGATTAAAGTATTGGAGAGCGTAAAAAATTAGCATCTTGCTACCTTATTGCCTTCCCCTAATTCTAGTAGCCACAAAATTGATTGTTTAATGCAAAAATAGGGGCACCAAAAAAATGACGCCTCCCCCTCCCCCCCCCTCCACAATTCATGACTTTTCATTTATAAGTCTTTAAACAAGGCTTAATGCCTTAAAAAATTTGGTTCAAGTTGGAGTTTTCACACTATGCAAAGTGGTTTTTTGCCGAATGGAGGCCCAAACGAACTCCGATTTGCGAAGGGACTGGACTGCCGGCTTTGTGGTGTCAAAATCTATCAAGCTAGTCTCTATCATGCACTTTTCGGCTCCCAAATCACATAGTTGCTTTATAACACCAAACCTTGTGGGGATTAAATGGGGGGTCAAATAGACTCCGATCGATGAATCGAGACTTGCATTGGGTTCTTGGCATCGAACTCCATCTAGGAAAACTCCAGCTCATTGATCCACAACCGTTTCATTTTCATGAAAAATTGGTCTCTTACGCCTTCTGGGCCACTTTTCCACTTCAAAATAGGTTCTAAAATCCACTCTCAATTTAGAAGGTTCATCTTAGGCAAGACACTCTTACAAGAGCGATGGTCATATAATGCTACTTGATTAATATATCTATTGTTTTCTAAATTTTCTTATGCTTATAAGGGCTTGTGCTAAGAACCTTTTGGTAATGGAGAAATAAGATGAAGTTGCTTTTATATGTTTAGTGTGGAAGTATAAACTATTTAGATAACTAAAATAAAAATGTCAAGTAAAGCAAGAGATTCCAATCCCAATGATTGGTTTCTATGAATGTTTGGACTCAATAAGTTAGGTAACCTTCCAACAATAGATAGATTTATTAGAACACAATTGCCTTTGAGTTGATAGAACCCAAGGTAAGTAGTCTTGTAATTTGCCACAAAAGTGGTTGCAAGCCACATTAGTGGTTTAGTTCCTTTTTCAATATAATTGAAATAACATGTGCATAAGATGCTAAAATTGGATGGGAACTTTCTAGCATTACAAGATAGTAGAATAAAAGGTTTAGAATAAAATTATATTTTCAAAAGAGCAGGAAAATTGGTCAAAATAGCACCCAGAAACCCTATTTAGAGCTCTTACAAAAGTTGATAGTTTTTTATTAAATTGCAATTCTCTTAATGAAAATCCATACTAAACATATCAAAGTCTTTTTTATGAAAGTTTTAGCCTAATGAAAACATTTTTTAGATGATTTTGATTTGAAAGATCAAAAGTTTTTGATTTTCTACAAACATGGTCTCAAAAGTAGACATAAGAATATATAGTTCCTAGCTTGTTTTGATCCTTTCTATTTATTTTCAACTACTATCTTATGTTGATCACATTTTTCTAAAACCATTTTTTCTTAATCTATATTTCTCATTGATGAGAAATACAAATTTTTATAGAGGGTCCAAATTGCCACAAAAATGGGTTTTCTAATACAATATGGCAAAGTACTAGTCCTTGAGGTTGTTGAAGTTGTGAACCAAATATAGTGTTAGCCACTCTTATCTTTGATTGGTTGTGAAGTGACCCTTCTTAGATGGGTGTTAGCCTACTAGTAGGGGATGATCATACATCTCTTCCATTGCAAAATGGAACAAGAGCTACCACATGTAACTAAGTCCACCGTTCCTTGAGGGGAGACTAGACCATAATGAGAGTGAAAACTAGGGGTTTTGGTTGATTATCAAAGAACTCCTTTAGGGGACCTCATCGTAGCTCTAAATTATTCAGTTTGGTTCACATACATATGTAGCTCTAAATATGTAGGCTTCCTTTTCTCATTTGATAAAAGTAGAGTACTAAATACATGTGGGCTTTAGTTTCTCATTTGGTCAAAGTAGATTATTAAAACTAAATTCTTAAATGTTGATTCGAATTTCCAAAAAAAAAAGACACCTTTGTTGCACAATTGTAATACATATTATATAATCGAAATCATAGTATAAAGGTACAATATGTACCCAAATTTTCCCCAATTTTTAAAATGCTAGGTTGGTTTCTCAAACATGGGTCTTATGGAGCTATCAAATAGTATTATATATTCCAATTTCAACTTCTTGCTTTACGATTAGTTACTTCCTCTTTGTGAATAGGAAAGCTCAATTACTTCTATTCCAAGTGGTTATTTTACCAACACTATGACTTCAACGTATCGAGTTCTAGGTTTACAATACTCTTAAGTTTCAATGCTGGGTCTTCAAGCCACATATCTATTCATGCTCAATTCCAAACCTTTTTGTGTGGTAAGAGCTAAAATAACTTGATGTAAATTCATGTTTACAAGATACCTCGATTTGTTTTAATTCCAAAATATTCTCCCATTCTCCTTAAAACTTACCCATTGGGATGTTTATTATGATTGTACTTGATCACATAATTTAGGTGACAGCTCACCAATGACATGTTTATAAGTTGTGACCTAAAGGTACACATGATGTTTAATTATGCGCATTTATCTCAAGGGGTTGGTTAAATTCTAGGGCCAAGAATTTTATGTATAGAGACCTAGTAATAAATTTGCCATTTTTTTGCATTAGTAGGTACTAGAAATACCATTAGTATATACATGTGGGTTTATGTATGGGGGCTTGACTGCACATGATAATATAGGGAATAATATAATTTACTACCTTTAGAAAACTTGTGAGCAAATGCAACACTAGTCTTTTTTTTAAAAGGACACATTCATTAGTCACTATCATGACTTTGCCTTTTGGTATCCTACATCCTCTACCAAAAAATATTAAGTTACTTCAATTCATTCATGAAAAACGTTTTTTTCCCATACTTCAACCATTATAATAGGTACAAGGCTCTTCACACTAGGATTAGATGGGTGGGGTTGCATGGGTAGGGGAGGGGGGGGCGTGAAAATGGTAGGGTCACATGGGACAAGTGGACATGTGTGGAGCCACCAAAAGGTTTTGCAAGGGGCTCTGCGTGTGCCATGTGATCTCCCTACAAAACCTTATGGTAATAGTTATAGAGATTTAGAGGTACTTGTAAGAAATTTGTTCTTGAAGCCGTTTGGAATATTCTTTTAAGTTAATCTCACTCATATACCTTTTGGAAATAAAAGTTGCTAGTATTTGGAAGTATAGTGAGATTCTTTCTTACAAAACTTATTAAATCATTTATTTGAAAGTAATGAAGAAATAATCAACTTCTTGCTTAGATAATTTATGTAAAGTATTTAGTTAAAACCAAGAAGACATGCATAGTAATGTAAAGCTACAAAAGGGCTAACTAAGGTAGATTAGATTGCTATAACATGATGTTTATACACATAAAGGTTGTGAAATGTGGTGATGTATATAAAGAGTGGATTTTTTGTTAACTAATAAAATTCTAGTACAAGGATGAAGCTTACTTGTACATGAGGCTACGTATAAAATTGCAGATAAATATTTACTTTTTTCTTTTAAACTTATCACTTTCATTAATAGAATAAAGGATATTGATCATGACATAGCCTTTCATTTCAATGACTTAATATATCCACAAATACAAGACACAACATATTATAAACCATTTTAGAAACACATATATCAAAAATGTTATTAAAAATTGGATTATAAATAGTATTGATTAGCAAGAAACTCCAAGTTTGCAAATTAATGAGCCTGCATCACGTGTGAGCATTGGTACTTTCTCTGGACTAGCTATTTCCAATGCTTGGCTAGCTTTATATGATGGCATTGTTATGGTTTGAAGCTCACCCAAACCGGATTGTATGAAGTATGCACCATTTACAAACTCATCATGGATAGAAATCCATTGCCACGTTGATGGGTCTAGCATTACCCCCCAACCTTTGTAGTATCCTTTGTAAGGCTCACGCTTAGTTACCTCCATCTAAGCAATCAAACATCCACTAGAGTCATATAAGAAAATCATTTGCAAATGCACATGTATGCATGAATACATGTGTTATATCCAGTTTGGTTATTTAAATAGTCATTGTAAACATATGTGTACATATACATGTACTCATTAGAATAATTTGAAAAACTAGTTGAAATACATAACACATCCATGCATGCATATATACACATTTATTTTGCAAGTCCAAAATTATATCAATGCTTTGTTTAAAAATCTCAATATTGAAGGTATTTATGTTACCAAATAGCTCTATAGAGCATGTCAAAACACATGTATGCATACATAGAAATATGCATGCATGGATACTCATGTGCAGGTACACACATGCACACACTGAGTATGCACATGCACACACACACACACACACGTGTGTGTGTGTGTGTGTGTGTGTGTGTGTGTGTGTGTGTGTGTGTGTGTGTGTGTGTGTGTGTGTGTGTGTGTGTGTGTGTGCGTGTGTGTGTGCGTGTGCGTGTGCGTGTGCGTGTGCGTGTGCGTGTGCGTGTGCGTGTGCGTGTGCGTGTGCGTGTGCGTGTGCGTGTGCGTGTGCGTGTGGGTGCGTGTGCGTGTGTGTGTGTGTGCGCGCGCGCACCCCCATGTATCTACCTATTTGCCCACCTTTATATCCATGTATCCACCTATTTTTTAAACTATGTGGTATTTGTTAAACTATCCATGTACTTGCTTAGCTACATGGTATAAGAGCAAACCATCACACTAAAGTAACTTTAGCTTCAAAGCCTCCACAAGTCTATTCAAATAAACAGTAACTCATTATCCTACTAGTGGACACATATTTCTTCGTGGAGAAATTTCAACACATGGGTGATATCCAGTCCATGCCTAATCATCCACTAGTTGATATTCTTAACTTTCAAGTACCATCATGAAGTTTTAAAAGAAAACCACGTGGATCATACCCAATCCATGCCTAATCATCCACAATAGTTGATATTATTAACTTTCAAGTATCATCTTTGGGCCAATATGGATTGATAATAGTTCTAAAGAAAAATTCTACCATTGATTATCATTTGGTCCTACCACATCATATCAAGTAACTAAATTTGGTACCTTTATTTTAAGCACCAAAATCCTTAACCATTTTGTCTAAGTTTTATAAATGCAAGGTCCACAATACTAATTCCATCATGTAATTTTCTCACTAAGTTAATAATATGGCTCCAACATATACTGGTAGGCATGTAGTGTTTTGAATGCACAATACTGAAGATGATCCTTTGAATCCATTCATATAAGGCCTACCATATGTAGGTAACCATATGTAATTTTCTAGCTTAACTTAATAAGATGTTTTAGCATACGATGGTATGTAGGTAATTTTTTGAATGCAAAAAACTCAATATGGTCCTTTGAATCAATTCATATAAGGCCAATCATATGTAGATAATCTTTGTAAATTCATACAAGGACTACCTACATGTTTATAAATCTATAGAAGATAGCTTGACAAAAAGCTTGCAAGTACTCATTGTTATGCCAGTACATCTTAATTACTAGAAGTATCAAGTGATTAAAAAATATTCCCATGAAAAGTTTGCAATCAAATAACGATATATGTCTAAATTCTTAGAAGTAGTTGGTGATTGTATAAACCACTTTCCATAAATGTTTATGATATAATATGTTGTTTCAAAAAAATAATGATATTTCTTATTCCTTAAGTTTACATAGAGTATGATTACCTTAACTTTTGCTGTATATCTATTTCCTTCACTTCTAATTGTTGGAGCAGCACTTCCTCCAACAGCATACATTTGCCAATCCAAGTAATCATTGTTGACGATGTGAAAATAACCAAACCTACACCTGGTATATACTGTGATAAGTGGCTTGGATGAAATTCAATAAATTTCATAAAATATATGAAGAAGAAGCAAATTTCCATATGGTACCAATGATATATTTGTCTATTTACTACCAAGTGTACATGAGGATAATACTACCTCATCTAAAATAAATGTTAGCAAACAAGGTAAAGACTAGAAACATATCAAATACCTTGGCATCCTTTGCACACACCCAGGACCAAACCGATTGTAGGCAATAGTCACTCTCATGAAAATATCATTTGGATAGTTATCACTATGTCCTAAAAGCATCACCTATACTGAATGTTAGCATACATTGAATAATGATATGTTTGCCTAAGTTACAATCTTTCATAAAGAGCTTTAGTATATAAATGAGGCATCAAAAAGATGTAATGTAATTTGAGATACTTGTAATATAAAACATAGCATGCATTACTAACCTTGTTATGATTTGTGAATAGGTTGTTAGATATTGTCACAAAGGAAGACCCAAGAGTAACATCAATAAGACCATCGGTGCTCATGGAAAGTGAATTGTGGTCAATCCATACATGTTTGGATCCCATTATGCTTATTGCATCTCCATCAGAAGGGCCTCTATGAACCAAACCCTTGGTAAATCGGAGCCATCCAGCACGACCTCTAATACAATGATGCACATTAATGCCATGTATAATGACATTGTTCACATTTTCAATGGCTATGCAAGGCCCAAAAGCTATATGCACATTTGCTCCTCTTCCATCTATTGTTTTATAGCTACTTACTAGAAGCTCTCTCTTTGGTATAATGAGCATATCTTTTTCAAATGTGATCCACAAAGGAATGGGGAGACTGAGAGCATAACGCAAGGTTCCAGGTGAAGGGTAAATGACATTGTCATCACTTGGGTTTGTAACGACATATATGCGACCGAACATGCCCCCCATGGCATTACTTCCAAATCCTAATGCACACTTAGCAAGATGCATTCTTTGGTTTGCCCATTGTGAGTTGAACCTCCAACATCTATCCATGGCATTTGCATAGATGGATGTGTTAGAAAGTGAGGAGGAAGTTGTGAAAGAGAAGGAGGTTAAGGAAGAGAAGTTGGAACTAGTTGTGACGGTTCCTATTGTTGAATTTTTTGTTGAGATTAGGGCTTTTAACCTGCAATAAGTGATAAATCACAATTTAAAGATATAGTAAAAATTCATTAAGCCACAATGCACTCCTTTTGATTTATTTCTCATAATTTCCTATTTTCATATGAAATATATGCATGAAATTGAAGGATTATCAATATTCTAGGCATTCATACATTTTAAACATTGTGCATATATGCAAAATCTTGTGATTTATCATCAAAATAAGAGGGTTATAAAGGTCTTTCCATAACATACCCATCAAGTCTAAAACCCTCTCCAAATATAAGTTGCAAATACAACATTACTATCAAAGCTAGGCACAATCGCCACATGATTCTTTCAACATTCAAGAATTTCCTTGTAAGCAAATTGGAAGGTTCACAAAACTAAATGCCTTCTCAACTTTCAACTTTTTCTTGCTACATTGTATGAATGCATGAGATGTATGTGATCCATTTGTTTAGAGACTCACACTCTTTATGCTTTAAGCTACTCAATGTGCAAAAGTTTAAATTGATAAAAATTTGACCTTATAATAAATATAAATAAGGTGTTTCGTGAATATGTTAACCATCATTAAGAAAACCATTTTTGAAACTTGTTACGACAAATCAATCTTAATATTGTCAATTCATGCAAAGCATGTGCAAAATTTTTAAAAAAATTTGGAACATGTGGAAAAAATAATATCGTCACAACGTAATCAAGTTGAGACCATGTGATAATAATATTGCATGAACTTAGCTTGTCATGATATAAACAATATATATAGAAGGGATGCAAACTTGAAATTTCCTTATTTACATGAGGAAACATAAATAAGGTGCTCTTAATTCCACTATTCCATTTTCGTGATCATGTCATTGTATTTTTCCCATTTGAATGGTAGCCTTGAAGTATGCAAATTGTAACAGGATGAGAAAAAGGGTGTGAATTGCATTAGTAGATAACAATTTATAGGTCCTTGTGAAAAAATATGATATCACAACTTCGATTGAAATCTTATTTACTTATTCTTTCATTAAGAAAGTTGGTTTTTAGTGCGGGGGGTGCACCTATAAGAAACCATCCATATCACATGTATTCAAAGGGTATTAAAATTATCATTTATTACATATTGTAATGTAATAAAATGATCCCTTCTTCTTAAGAAACCTATAGGCTTTTTGGAATTTGAATGTATAAATCCTTTTATATTTATATAGCTCCATACATTTATTTAGATTTTTTCAAATAAAATAGCCCTTTTTTGATCCCATGTGGTACACTTACAAGTTTTTGAAGTGCACCCCTCCCTCCTCTCCCAAAAGGTTTTTGGGTTTCACTAAGTCCTCATCTCAACACTATCGAATGATTTTTGTTCATAGTTAGAGAAGAAAGTTATTGAAGGCAAGTTGGAAGCCAGATTTGAAGTGTAAGAAAACCCATTAAATGTGTGATAAATTATTTTTGCATGCTATATAAAACTTGAAGATCTTACCATATTATCTTAGTAACATATCATCCATGAGTTGTAATTGTAATATTTCTTAATCCATCATTTACATGTGAAAGAAAAAAAAAATTGTAAGAACCAACAAGCTCATTCCATGCAAAATATAATATCATTCCCAAGGTTACGTTAGAAGTCCCACAATGGATGAGAGGGTCGCATACAACCTCTATTTATGCTTGCATAAATTGTGTCAACAATGCCAAAGTGAAAGCAATATTTTTTCCTTTCAAGGTTTCAAGTTTCACATTAGTTGATCTATTGATTATATAGACACATTTGGGCCAAAATCCTTTGAATTTCATCTCTATTTATGACCTTTCATTGAGTAAAGTAATACCATTCATCTCTTTCAAGGATTTTTTGTGTTTATGTTTTGCAAGATGTCTATAATTTGGTATGCCTTTTTATCCATTAAAGTCACTTTTTGCTGCTAAAAGAGGAGTATTACTTGGGCATATCATTTTTAAAGAAGGGACGGCCATTGACCCCCCAAAGTTTCAATCAATCCAAAAAGTTGTAGTTCCTAGAATAGTATAGGAGGTAATGTGGTATGTTGATCAAATTAAGTAGCATAGCAAATATTTGAGGTATCTAGCCCACATATGTACTCCTCTAACTATCATAACAAAGAAAGGTATCCAATTTGTTTGGAGAGAAGATCAAGAAAATGCATTTTTTCTGCATGAAATGCTATTGCGGAATAGGTAAAGTCTAAGAAAGATTGGGAGCAAGCATAAAGTAAAGTCATGTATGGGGTATCTATCAATGTTAGAAATAGTATGATAGGCTATTTGGAGGAATCTCACACCCTATTATTGCATGGAATAATTTGGCAAGGCTATTTGAAGTAAATATAAAGGTTAAAAAGCTGCAACTCAAGCTAGAGCTAAACCAAGTAAAAAGAGGAAACTTGCCCATTACTGATTATGCCTTGAAGATCAAGAGTATTGTGGATGCTCTTGGATCTATTAGTGTGGTAGATTATCATAATGTTATGCGTGCATATTTAGATGGACTTGGAGATAAATACAAGAGATTCATGTCATTTATGAATATAAGGGATGATATCCTTGATTTTGCAGACTTAATTTCTATGTTGATACTTGAGGAGACAAAGCTTGGCTTGGATTGCTCTTCTACTCAAAGAAAGAACAAGTCTAAATAGGTATTTTATTCTACTAGTAGAGGTAGAGGTCATGACAAAGGCCAAGGTGGTGGTTGTAGTCAAAGTTATGATACACAATAAAATAGAGGAGGATATTCCTAAGGAAGGGGGAGTCAAAGAGGCCAAGTTACAGATTCTAATAGATAACAGAATTTTGGTGATAAAGCAAGAATTGTTGGCATTATGGTTAGAAAGGCCACATGTAGAGGCAATCAATCGCTGAGACCCACGGACCGCTTATTGTTTCAAGCCATGGATCGCTTATTGTTTCAAGCGTTCTAAGCCGAGCACTAATGGCTACCTCTCACATAGTTGATGTGCCTTCCATCTCTACGGGTGTAGTGAGCTTACCTCCATGCCCGATCGAGTTACCTCCTCTCCTGAGTACTCGGTAGCTCCACGATCCAAGTGCAAGCTTCAAGCAAGCTCCATCCTCAAGCTTTGCACTCCAAGCTCCATTGCCGCGAGTAAGACAAGAGAAGAGAAGAGAAGAGAAGAAGAGAGGAGAAGATGGAGAGCTTCTCCTCCCTGGTCCGTCACCCTCACACACTCACTCCCTCACACTCTCACACTCCCTCTCTCAAGCACAAGCTCAAGCAAGCAAGAAGAAGAAGAAGAAGAAGAAGAAGAAGAAGAAGAAGAAGAAGAAGAAGAAGAAGAGAGCTTCTTTTGGCCACACACAAGAATCAGCTTCTCATTCACTTTTCAACTTTATATACAAAACCCTAAATCCCTTTTGGGCTTTCATCCCCTTATCCCCTTTTTTACATGGTCGGCCATGGCCTAGGCCCTTTTTCCCATTGTCCTCCTATCTTCCTAGCTTCCTCCCTACCGCTCGTCTTCCTTTACAATTTGCACAGGTGAGAGCCCGGTGCTCTTTAAAATAAATCTTGGTGCGCCTTGCGCTCTTTTACACGAGTATTAACTTGCGCTTCTCTTGTGCGCCTTTCTCCTTGATTTAGGACTTTTTTGCACTTCTTGCATTTCCGGATTCTTCTTGGTGCATCTTCACCTCCGTTTTGCTTTTGCCTTGGCCTTGTCTTCTGCTTTAGATTTTCCAGATTTTTCACCTTTGTTCATTTGAGGGTTAACATTACCCCCCTCCTAGACAAGTGCCAGTCCCATGGCACTCACAGTCATAGGTAGTAGGCTTTAGCATGCACCGAAGACATGGGTGGTAAGGATGCCTGTGGTTGCCTTGGAGGGTTTCTGGTGTTGGGTAGATGAAGGTTGTTGGGGCCACATTGTTGGCGTGGGTGGCTGGTGGTAGGGTGGTTAGAGTTGGGGGTAGGGCTATTTGTTGTTGGAAATTGCACTGGGGACTGGCATAGGTGGTGATTGGTGGGGATTCTGCACAGGCCGATTGTTTGGTGGGCTTGCATGATAGGAATGGTCAAGAGGTCAGAATTAAGTGATGATGAAGAGCTGACGATGCATTTGATGGAGTTTTTAGTACCTGCGATTGAAAACCTCTCATATGTGGTCTCTCCTTGGGGGGTAGGGCTAGTCTTCTTATCGTGCACACGATGTAGTTTGATTAGTTTGGGAGACACGTCAAACTCTAAGCAAGCTAAGAGTACTGTCGTGCACTTGAGGACCCAAACTGTGTATATATTTTGGTGCAGATATGATGTGAGTGCTCGTGGATACTTAGATATTACATACTTAGAAGATCGCAGGTCTGGTTCCTCGTAACAATGTGTGGATGAAGCAAAGTTGTCCATGTTGAGGAGAAGTACACATGAAGGTGTATGAGACATCCTTTGTGTTGTGATAGCACGATGTAGCATAATTGAACACATTGACATCGAACTTTCAGTAGTTGGTAGCTATTGGGTTTGCTCGACGAGTATGGTATACTTTTCATGGCCATTCGTGCAGTGCTTATCACAATCGATTGCAATGATACTAAGGCCGAGTGCAAAAAGAAATCATGCAAATGGGTCAGGGTGACAGGTCTAACCATAAGCGAGACAAGCTCCCTAGGTATGTCCTACCCTTGATGTGCCCTGAACAATTGTGGGGGATGTGTAGAGGGCTAGGGGACTAGGGACGGAGCCAGCCGACCAAGGTCACTGGGCGTACCTAATTTGAGGGCCCCTAGGTGTCATGATGTGATTGTGAGTGCTTTTTTCTTTTCTTTTCTTTTTTTTAAAAGAATAACATGAGTACAACCATTACAATACGTTGAGGCTATTAGCCTTTCAATTGGATTGGGAAATGTGGGGATTCAAAGGTTGCGAAACTGGATATTGCAGCAATGATTGTGTCCCAGCCTCATTGCTAGAGGAATAGTTGTTGAGATGGGAAGATACACTGGAGATTTTGCAAAACCTCTTTGTAATGTGCGATGTTGGTACAATTGAGGTAACAGCTGCCGTGAGTGCCAGGTGTAGAGTTTGACCCAAAAAGAGAAAGTGGCCACCACTGATCATGCTTTGGGCCATGTGATGTGGGCAATCGGCAAGGGTGATTTTCACTTTCGACAATGTGGCTTCGTCATGGCTCTTTGTGAGGTTGGTGGTCTTGTGGTGACTTGGGCATTGAACACTTTTGTACAAAGACCTATGTCGTTCTGCATCCACTTGACACTTCATGAGAGTATATGCAAGTCACATGCATCAATTATAATGAACAAATGCAACACAAAAAGATATTACTTTATCAAAATCCTATGGTGCTGTCTATGATGCATATCATTGGTACTTGTTAAAGGCATGCCATGGATTAGTAGTAAGGGAGTTTGTACTGTTGGGGGGCCTGCCCCTTTAACCACTTAAGGACAAAAAGTTATGATAAGATGGCATTTGGCAAGTAGCTTATACAATATAGGGCCTATTCTATTTGTATGAGGTGGGGTGAATTTGGATGATCAGACGACTGGGGTTGTGCCGGTGGTGGGCTCTTGTCAGGCTGGGCGTGGAAGATATCAACCGGGACCCGAATGGTGTAGTCCCTAGCCACATCTATTTCAAGAATGCTTTTAAATAATTCATCAAATTCCCTCTTGTTTCTAGCTGCCTTCTCCTCTTTTGAGCACTTGGTGCCCGAGCATCTGGTGCCCGAGCATCTGGTGAGGGCTTGCACGACCGGGGTTGCCACCCCCCGGGCATTCCCTTGAGCCTTTGTTTTCCTAACCTGGGAAGTTTTTGGCCTGCATCCAGGAGGGCGGTGTTTCTTAGGGCCTCTTTTCGATGCGTACCTCTTAAGGGTAGGCACATAGCGCTTTGGTGGAGGAGCTTGTGCCACATGCTCCCTCTGACGGTGGATAGCTTCCTCGTAGGCCAGCTACATTGGGTGCTTCATGATGACTACTATGGGGGAACCTACAAAATGTGAACCAAGGGTTAGGCTTTGAGGCAGGATAGAATTATTTGCATGAAAGGGATTAAACAGTGGATTATCAAGCGCATATAAGGAGGAGGGGCAAGGTGAGGCATGCAGTGTTTGTTGTAGAGGGACGGCCCCTGTGATGATGTTCGTCCTACCTGGATTGTGGGGCATATTCTAGCCATTAGCAGATCTTGGCTTATGCTAAGTTGTGTGGATTGGTTGTCATGGAGTGGAGCAGGGCTCATCCTAGGAAGGATAGACTGAAAAGGGGAAAGGTGTATAGAAGGGGACGATGCCCCATCTACGCCATTAGAGATGTTTTTCAGGGCTTCCTATGGCGGTAATGAGGGTTGCATGCCCTCCACCTGGAAGCGGGAATGGCCACACGACTTCTAGATGTGTGGGGAGAGGAGAACCTAAGGGGCTCAGCCTGTCAAACCCAACTCTTCTCCCTGCGCTTGACTATCATTACTTGTGTGTGTTGATATTATCTATACAGGATCACAAAACTCATTGCTTATTTATGTACATATTTATGAATCCATGTCACTTCGTGAGGATAAAAACCAATTGTAGAACTCAGGATTGTACTAGAGTGTGGCACACGCATTCAGTACTCGTGGCAGCTTAGTCAATAACAATAGATATTTTGTAACATCGAGTAGCATGGTACCTTGTCCGAGTCTACTGGCAACATGTAACTCCTCCTCAGTGAGAACCTTATCAGCCAGAGAGTTCTCTTGGCTAGTTTTGGCTAAGTTCACACCCTGAATGGTAGTCAATACTCGAAAGGAAGTTGGCACCACATAGGTTGGGTCTCTTTTAGACCGCCATTTGGCCAATCGCTCCTCCGAGACCATCATAATTTTGGCTCCCAATTTGGCCATTGTAACACAGTTTTCAAACCAACGTTTTTTGAATTGACTTCGACCCTCTAATTTTCGCTTTAGTTGCTCTATCTCTAAGAGATTTGGTTGGCAAAGCACATCATTGAATGTCACAGTTAAGCATGGTTCGTCGGATTCCTCGTCAGAGATGAGTCGCATGCATTCATGCAAGAGCCTATCATAGTGCTCGTCAAGATGTTCTTGCTCTTCCCAGGATAGGGGAAATGGCAAGTATTCCCAAAGTTGCTTCTTGGGGAATGCACCCATGTCCATAAGGACATAGACACGTGCGAATACTTTGAGTTTAGCATCCAACTCAGTTAAGCATTTTGCGACACTTCGATGTTCAATGATGGCTTGGTCGGTTGCTATCTCATGCAAGGTTCTAGGAGTTTCCCTAGGCTTTAGCATAGCTGGGGGCTCAGGCCTAGATGAGCAAGATTGGTCAACTCTAGGATTGCTTATGTCCTCGGGGTTTCCATGTGTCTCCTGAGGCTTTGTTGTTATTGCATCATGGTTCTCCTTGGATACGACTAGTATAGACTTGTCACCCTATTGTGATAGTGTCGTGTCCACTCTTGATTGGTCAATGCAAGTTCTGTTGTTGGTGGATTGAGTGTTGCAAGCAACCGCGCTAATGGTGATGGTTGCTTTGACTTATCAGAACACACTAATGTTTCTGAGGTTTCACCGCTGTCAGGGGAGATGGCAATGGGTTCCTTAGTGGGTGGACTCGATGCTTTATTCCCAAGTTCTTCTGTGCTCTTGGTCTCAATCTTCTTGGCATTCACAACCACTTGTAATTGCCATTGTGTTCATTGTATTCTCCTCTTATTCGTGGGCAATGAAGGTGTCTTTATCGAAGACTCAAGACCCTGAACTAGGTCAGTCATCGTTGGTGTGCTTGGTTGGGCCTTAGCACTCTCTTTCTCTGGTGTGTTCTCATGGGACTTAGCTACGACCTGCTGAACAACCCCTCTAGGTTGATTGGTCAGATGCACCATCTCCTTGGCCACATCTTCGAGAGGTTTCTCCTCAAGCCTAGGCTTTAGGTGCTTTGGTAGTGCCAAAGGTGTCAAGGATATTGGTTGCAACGCCTCTTCCACAGTTGAATTGCTAAGGACACGTTCCGCAAGGGGCATCGTCACGGCCAAAGGCTGTGACTGTTGTGATTCTTGATTTGAAGTAGTAACGGCTAGTTCAATGGACTTGCTACTCTTAGTAGATTGCAGTGTCAGGTCCTTAGATAGATCGAAAGTGGGTGTGTCTTTTGTTGCCCTTTGAGCATTCACTTGTGCAGATTGAGCCTCAGTTGATCTAGTCACATTAGATTGCATAGGCATATCCTTGGGCCGCGAGCTACGGGTGGTGTCATGTCCCACCTCTTGGAAATTTGGAAGCTTAGATGGAGATAGAGATTGGGATTGAGTAGTTGCACTCGATGACTGTTGTTGTGCTTCCTTTGTCCATTTCGAGAAAGAGAGTGTAGGAGACTTGGGACTCCTACATGGATTTGACACTGGCTGGAAGATTTGTCCGTGGCTGTTAGATGATTTTGCCATTTGCTTTGTTGAGCATTTAACCTTGCCATGAGCAATGTTGTGCCTATGTTGCGTATTATCCTCTTGGGAAATGAAAGGCTCCTTAGGAACTAATGGCTTTTTCTTACCCTCAACGATTACATCTAATATCTACTCATCAAGCACGCTAGGTTGAGGATCTACCCTTCACATTGTCCCGTTTGGTTTCTTGATTTTGATCATGAGGGGCTCGATCACTCCAATATTTTTGACTCGAGACTTGGCTTTTCGTTTAGATTTTCTCCTGCGCTTCTTTGCTCTTGATACAGTCTAGTCTTCAGCTGATAGAGGAGGCTTAGCAAGGGTTTTGGTATCCAAACCCATCTGTTACCTACATAATACCCTTGAGCACGTAGCAACACTTTGGATATCCATCTCGGTGTTGTACTGGCTCTCCATCAATACCTTCCTCTATAAGGCTTGGGCTTCTTTTGGGGTCTTCTATGATATATGTAAGTCCAAAGCCTGTCCTTGGCATTGTCTCCTGACCTTCTTGTTTCAAGCATGGCCTCACTCACCGGTTCTCATTGTTCAACCTGTGCTTGTATCAACTCCTCCAACAAGTCCTTGCTCTTGTTACTAGACTTGCCTAGTATGTCAAAATGTTCCTTATCTTTCCCTCAAGGTTTGATGGAGTCACCCTTACTAAAGGTTGTGATTATCCTCACTCCTGGTAGTGTCAAGTATATTGTGCTACATAGTCGGCCTCACACTTGGTCGCCCTTTTGAAGGGTCGTCCAAGGAGGGTTTCCTTTCCACAACTAGCACTATTTGGAGGGACATGGAATAGGATAGGCAAGCTTTTAGTTTCAATAGTTACAAGGATTTTGCACTTTCCTATGAGTGCTTTGGGTGTCCCCCGTATGGACTAATAGTTGCATTAATCAATGTGAGCTCTGGTTGGCCTAGCAGAGTCCATGCTTCATAGGTCAGGATATTAAAATATGCCCCTTCATCGATGAGAGCATCGACAATATGCTCTCTTTTTGTGGTGAGTTTGACCCTAAGATAAGCAGGCGGTACTATGTCTTCATCTTTCGGGTCTTGGCTTATAAATTTAAGCCTTCTAACAAATGCCCTTGAGTCCCCAGCTGCACGAACAAATGTGGTTTCTCCATTGATGTCTTGGAGCATCAGTGCAGTGCTACTCAAGGTGCATCTATTGTCAGGATTGTCATGTCTACTCATCCTTGCAGTTGTAGCTTGATGTTGTTCTATTCTGCTATGACTAGATGCAGTCTAAATGTAACCTAGACGTGTTTTTGTGGTGTGGTCTTTTTGCCCTTGTTGGCTAGATTGGCCCATTAAGGTTCTAGGGTCTCTGTTTGTCTTTGTTCCGGGTATGGGCTTTTGGTTGCTATTTTGCAAGTTTTGCAAGTGAGAATCTATGCCTGTGCAGATCCATTACTATGCTAGGATCTAATTTGAAGGACCTATCATGGCACGCGTTTTCTCTTGAGCCTACTTGGGGGGGGTGCGGAGGGGGCAGAGCCCCCTCTATGGGGGTCAAAGCTCCTTTTGGCCACACACAAGAATGAGCTTCTCATTCACTTTTCAACTTTATATAAAAAAAACCCTAAATCCCTTTTGGGCAGTCATCCCCTTATTCCCTTTTTTACATGATTGCTAGGCCCTTTTTCCCATTGTCCTCCTAACTTCCTAGCTTCCTCCCTACCGCTCATCTACCTTTACAATTTGCACGAATGAGAGCCTGATGCTCTTTAAAATAAATCCTGGTGCGCCTTGCGCTCTTTTACACAAGTATTAACTTGCGCTTCTCTTGTGCGCCTTTCTCCTTGATTTAGGACTTTTATGCACTTCTTGCATTTTCGGATTCTTCTTGGCGCGCCTTCACCTTCCGTTTCGCTTTTGCCTTGACCTTGTCTTCTGCTTCAGATTTTTCAAAATTTCCACCTTTGTTTATTTGAGGGTTAACACCACATTTCTAAGAATTTCTTTAAAAGGAAGGTTGAAATTAGAAATGGAAAAATGCAACAAGGTAATTATGCATCTAGTAGTAGAAACAATGATGATAGAAGTGAACTATTGTTTGTTATGTAGCACTTTATGAATACTATGGCTGCTAATGGTCCATGAAAAAATGATGTATGGTATGTAGACTCACATGCCTTGAACCACATGACTTCTCATAGAGAGTGGCTAGAGAGATGCACAATCCAAAGTATCCAAGCTATGTGGAGACAAGGGATGATACAGCTCACCCCATTACTCATGTTGGAAATGTTCCTTTGAGTATGCAGGATGGTAAAACTTACTTTGTTGATGTGTTTCATGTACTAAATATTACAAAAAACATGGTTTTTGTTGGTCCAATGGTAAAACATGGATAGTAGGTTTGGTTCACATCTAATTTTTGTTATATAGAGGATCTAAAAAATGATTGTAGGTTTATTGCAATGAAAAGCATGTTAGTAGTTGTTTACCCTTGATGTAAGTTTTCCTAAAATAGATATTGCTATATTTGCACAAGGTTTAGGTGTTGTGGCTGATATTGAAATTTAGCATTAGAGAATTGATCATGCAAATGTGTAGCAGCTGAAAGACATGCGGTCAAAGTTTAGAGTTGATGGCTTGCCCAAGTTTAGAGTTGATGGGATGCATAAAGAAGCATGTCAATTATGGAAAGTAAGAAAGGTGTGTGTTTCCTCATGAAAAGCATGTATGCAAGAAGCCACTTGAATTGATACATTATTATGTGTGGAATCCTACAGAGAGTACGACTTTAAGTGGTTGCAAGCATTATGTTTCCTTCATTCATGATCATACTCACAAATTATGGGTTTACTTTACCAACCTAAGAGCATTAACCACATGATTAGTGGCATTCTGATTATTCCTAGATTCGAGGAAAAGATTGGCATGATCAGCACTCACTTTAAAGCTTTAAGGCTTTGGTTGAGAAGGAGACAAGATGCTTATTAAATGCCTATGGATAGAGGGGGAGAATACCTCTCCAAATGAGTTTTCTAATATTTTACAAAAAAATGGTAGAGGTAGTATACCTATAGATATGCTCTGTAAAAGCAAAATGGATTTGCTGAGTAAAACAACATGCATATTATAGAGGTGGCTTGTGCGCATTGATGTTAGAAAGAAACTTGCCTCATTACTATTGGACTAAAGCGGTTAGTACTGATTTATACATTATATGAACACAAAATCCATTGCTGCTATATGTGGTATAGCACCCAAAGAGCAGTTTACAAGTAGAAAGCCAAATTTTTCACATCTAAAAGTTTTTGGATGTATTACTTATGTGCATATTCTTAACGATTGCACAATAAATTAGATTCCAAAAAGCAGAAAAATGTGTATTTGTGAGATATTCTCTTGAGCAAAAGGGATGTAGATATTATAACCATGTTACATATGAGTTGAGAGTTAGTAGGGATATTGTTTTTTATAAAATAAGTAGTTGATATAGTACTATACAAAATGGAGTTGGGATTAATGAGCATGAGAGTGTGGCTGTGTAGAAAACAAGTTAGCAGTCACAGATATTAAGTGGATCACAAGAGTCTCCTAGTCATGGTTCTATTGTGATAGACCTTGGAGTGGCATATTGAGGTCATAGATTATTCCACCAAGTACATCACAAATGTCAAAAAAAGGTAAAGAAAAATTTGGGGACTTACCTATTATGGCAGATGTATCATCAGGTTTCTCTCATGTTGATGTTGATTTAGATGGCTTTGAGAAGAACTTGGATGGGAAGTTTGGAATTCCATCAATTAAAACACCTGGTATGCGAAAGGGATAAGAGGATGCTAAGTAGTGATCCAGGTCTATTTAAGTCAAATAGAGTAAGAAATCCAACACAATGATTAACCTATGATAACTATGTTGCTCATCACTATGCATACATGGCTAAAGCTATGCAAGATGTGGAACCCACTTTTTTTGAGGATTCAATGGGTAATGAAGAAATGGATGAAGAAATGGCTGCACTTATGAATAATGACACATGGGAGTTCGTGCATTTAATTGAAGGTAAAAAATCTATTGGTTGTGTATGGGTTTACAAGTGTAATAAAATAAAACTCATGCATTTAGTTAGGGAATTAGCTTAACTAGAGTTGGAGCATAAAAAGCAGGAGGATGCCAATGTAGTATATCTTTTACTCATTTGCTAAATTTCTCCATTTCTTGGAGCTTGAGGGTTTCTACCTTTCCCACCAACATTGAGGGTATATACTCAATGCCTACCATTGCAAGAGGTGGATTTCTTGTAGTAGCCTCACATGATTCTCACTATACTGTTGATTCATTCTAGTTATGGCTTCATTGTGATGTAGTTTTAATACAAGTTCAACTATGATATGGCCATGGCTAGTTGATTCAATTGTTGTTTCTTAATTTCTTGCAATTTTACTTTGCGCTAGACTAAGTTTATTTCAATGGTAGTAGATCCTTGCTTTTGATCCATTAGCAAGGCCATTTTCAAGCTCGGATCTAGTTACTAGCACCATACAGGGTAACTGGAGTCCAAGATTTGGTTATAGAACTAGGTACAGTTCAAATTGTGACTAGTCAAGGTTCCCTATAGTTAGTCTTTACTAGTTTTAGAGTTCTTCAGAAGAGATAGGATACCTTCTTTGAGACACTAAATGCCTTTGCCCTACAGATAGAGGGCCTCGACCAAGAACTTGAGAGTCTCCTACTTTGATCTGTGAGGTGCAAGGAGATTGCTTAATTGGTACTCTTTGCTAGTGATGGGGCCAAAGATCTCTTCCACTACCTGGGTGGAGAGTGCTAGTGGATCGGTTTCACCTTGGTCAGCCAAGGATAGCTTCTCTTGCACGTGGTGAGTGGAAAGGGGTATAGTTATGACCATGGCGTAGATGGCAATACTTTTGTCAAGTTGCTCTATGATGAGCAAGGTTCTTGGGTGAGCTGGGATAGATTCCCACGGAAGGGTGACGAAGTGAGTAAGCTATAGGGCATCAAGCCATGACCGTGTGCTATTGATGGCTTTAGTGGTAGGCAAATATATCTCCTTGATGGTGAGCTAGAAGTCCACCAATGAAAGTAAGGCCTAAGAAGAGATGGTGAAAGTAAGTCCTAAGAAGAGTGATGCACAGTCAAGACCAAAGAGAGGAGATGGTGAAGCTAAGATGCCGGATACAAATGGGTGGTGATAAATAGGGGTGATGGTAGAAAAAAAACTTCCTTAAAGGGCTATGGAGTGAATGTGAAAGGCTTATGGCCAATGCATGTGTGCTACATTAACAAAATGGGCCATAACCAAGTATGCTAAGAATGAGATTCTTGAGGAATCATGCCACCATCAAGGATATCATCAAATGAGTGGGAACCATGAATAAGTGCCACATTAGCATAGGTGCAAACTTTCGGAAGCCATTTAGTATGGAGGTGGGTGACTAATGGGCATGGAATACCGAAATGTGATGGGGATTTCAAAACAAGCAAATTTGTTGTGATCGGGAATGGGCATTGGTGGCCATCAGTATGGTAGTGGCATACTCAAAATCCGTTGACAAGCTTCAGCAACAACACGCCCTATAAATCTGTCAAATAGAAGGCATTAGTGCTCCATCAGAATTTGAGCTTGATGGGAAGTCTCCCCATCCAGGCCAAGTTGGCCCTTCTAGAACAATGGTTTCTTAGACAACCAGTCAACTTGGTGTTTCTACCAAGCTTGGAAGAATATGCATGCTGTAAATCCAATCTTCTTCTAATTGGGCTATGGCTTCCATCTGAAATGGAAGGGATGCTTTAGGAATAAGTGGATCTTTCACCATGAGTCAAAAATCCAAGACGAAAAATTCCATGGGGGTAATGACTTCTAGACTAACAGAGAGCTTGTAGGGGTCATGTCAATGGTCCTTCTGGAGATGAGATGGAGGCACTCTAGTTTCAAGGAAAATCATCATTTCTTCATACCACGTCCACAGAGGGTTGGGTGGCTCGAGTCAAACACATTCACTTCTATGACAAATAGCTAGGCATCCGAGAAGTCATCCTCTACACCAATTGGAGGTTCTCTAGAGTCAAGGTAGGATAGGAAATATGCAATGATGTGCTAGGTGCTGGGATGGTGTATGAATATGTATAAACTCCTATAGCACAAGAATCCATTACGCAAGTCACCTAGTGACATTATGATGCTTGACTAGATAGACTAGTGCTAGATGATCCACATGAAAGACAAACGTATGTCCTAGAAAATAATGCCAGAATTTCTTGATGAAATAGAACATGCCAAGACACTCTCTTTTGGTAACTAAATAGTTTTTTTGAGTATTAGATAATCTTTTGCTAGCACAAAACATAGGTTTCAACCAATCATTAGTATCTTGTTACATAAGCACGTTGCTAATAGCAATGTTGAATGCATCCACAAATACATAGAGGGCCTTTGCTCAATTTGGAAAATTTACAATAGGAGATTTTGAGAGTAAGAGTCAAAGGTGTCAAAATGCTATGTTGGCTTCTTCATTCCATTGATATGTTGACTTGGCGACACTAACCAATTTGTTGAGTGGGACAACCAAATGTGCCAAATGTGAAATAATATGGCCTAGCAAAATACCACCTTAAATAGCATAAACACATTTGATTGGATTTAAACTTAAACTTACCTCTCAACATTTGGTGAGGCAAAGCCAGAGGTGCATCACATGAAGAGTGTCCTTTCCAAAGACAATGAAATCATTTAAGAAGATCCTCATGAAATCCATAAGGTAGGGCCCAAAGGTCTCCTACATGTTCTCTGAAAGGAGGCAAAAGCATTCTTGAGACTGAACCACATCATGGTGCATATATATACTTCCCATGTAATGATGAAAGTAGTTTTAACTTGGTCTTTTGGAGCTGTTGGAAATCGTGGATCTAGAGCATGGCAGATGCTATGAAGGGTAGAAGATGAGGACCAAACTCATGATGACATAGACAAGTAGAGACAAATTGTTACACAAGTGAATTAGGTTCCAAGTTGGCAGCTTGGACTCATAAACACAATATTGTGTAGGACTGACAAAGTCAAGACACTTAACTGAAAGTACAAAGCATCATGACATTGTATTCATTCCATATGAAAGTGTTACTCAAGTACAATGCTTTATAGAAGTTGGGTTGTTCCACTCTCCTCATTATGCATATGGGATTCAGTATAGCTCTTCTTGGAGCATACATCATTTGTCTATTTCTCAACACCCCCCCTCAAATGATGAGTCCCTACACTTGCTGGCTTTTGCTACCCCTACATGATAACATGGCTCGGGAGACTAGCTCATAGGCAGCCTAGTCAAGTTAAAGCTTGAGAATTTACATATTTGGCAAGGGTTTTTACAAAGCAAATCCACTATGGGAACACATTTCTTAGAACAATCTATCATAGTTGTTGATGGTAGCGGAAGCATCTTCTTCTTCTTCTTCATTCATGAATTGACCTTGGTGGTGGTCATTTTGCATTTGCTGTGCTCTTTTCTTGTGAAAACATTCACTGCCAATATGGCTAGTCTTACCACAATAATGGCATGTCATCCGACTTCTGTTGTCGGTGTTAAATCCTTGACCTCTTCCCTTGGGTCCGGTAGCTCCTTTGATGTATAGGATATTTTCCCTTGAGCTGGTCTCTTTTACATCTTTGCTTTTAAATTTGCTTTCTCCATCAAGCAGTGAGTGCTCAATATCTTTGAGTGAGAGACTGGGAACATTACTTAGTGTTGAAACAAGGTTCTCATATGTTCATACTATTTAAGGAAGAACTGTACATAGAATATATGCTCTCTGAAAGAGATGCACGAATGAAGAAAGAAAGATGAAGACACAATATTCAACTTGCTGGAATCCAAAATGACAATGCAAGACATTGGACCAAAGCCTAGGTAATTCGGTCCTAATTTTGGTCCAAGGAGGTTTCCCTCTCAAAGTTACAGAGGATGACAATCTGCTGCTACTGCTGGTCGGAGATTAGAAGCGAAGTGTTACAGATGTGGAGAAAAGGGTCGTATCTCACCGAATTGTCCAAACCCTAGAAGGTCTGTGGATTACAAGCCCTTATGCAGTTGATGCAAAGGAGAAGGACACATTGCAAAAGATTGTCCAAGTCTAGCTCTTGTGAAATCTACTTCTGATACCCAACAGAAGACCCAAGAACTCGCTTCCAATTTGGTGGGATTGGAAGTGGCCACAATAACACATGCAAAGAAAGGAGAACCCATAGTTTCAAAAGAGAACGTTTTCTCTACCAAGGCTGTGAAGTTTAACCCTCCTACGAAAAAATAGAATAGTGTAGTACAGAACAATATAGTACAGAGCATAGCACTACAGAGCCACAGAGAGCCACAGAGACAGTAGCAGTGGTAGGACCAAAATTCCAAGAAATAGAGGATAAGGAAGTACCTCCTCATGAAGAAGAATTGCAAATGTTGCCACTCCTAGAAGAAAAAGAGAAGATAAAAGTGGGTGTAGTCCCATTCCCCAGCAGATTGGAAAAGCCTGTGGATCCTATCAAAGAGTATGATTTGGTCAAAGATCTTGATACTTTTAAACCAAACTTAACATTTCGATAGTTGTTGATGTTGTCTCCTAGCTGTCGAAAGAAATTCAAAAGCATACTAACAAGAAGAAGCGACCTAAGAATTGTTCCCTCCGTGGTGACCAAGTCCAACAAAGCCTCAGAACTTATAAAGAAAGTAGAATTGTTCCCTCCGTGGTGACCAAGTCCAACAAAGCCTCAGAACCTGTAAAGAAAGTAGATGTGTCTAATGCCTTCCTAGATCCTAGAACCCCAAAGATTGGCATATGGATAGAAGGATACTTTATTACAGATGCATTGATTGATGGAGGCTCATCAGTAAACATAATGGCAAATGTGACGATGAAGGATCTAGGCTTGCATGTAACATACACAGTGGCTTATCATATTAGCAGACCAAAGCAGAATCAAACCGTTGGGCATCCTCCCGTACATAAAGACAACCCTCGTAGGAAGAGACTATTGGCTGACATATCTGGTGGTCAAATCAAATTCCTATGGAACCTCATATCCTCTATTGTTGGGAAGACCTTGGCTTTTCAAAGCAAAAGCACGGAAGGATTGTTTCAAAGGAACCCTAACCCTAGGCAAAGGACCTTGGCTTTTCTAAGCAAGAGCACGAAAGGACTGGTTGAAATGAACCCTAATCCTAGGCAAAGGATTGGTTCAAAGAAACCCTAACCCTAGGCAAAGGACCCAACAAAGTAGTGTTGAAGTTGTATGGATCACCAGAAGGCAATGGATCCACGTCCATTGAAGTCATAATTGACTCCTCCAATGAAGTAACAGATGGTACATCAGGAGATGAAGAGGCTATCAAACAAATCTTTCCCAAGAAAACAGAGGCACATTCCCTAATGGTGGGCACTTTAAGCCAACTACTGAAAGAAGAAAAGTCCTTGTCCATTGGAGAATACCTCCTGCCTGAACCCGAATTGACTTCTAGAATCACCTCTGACAGCGAGATCAAAGCATGGATGTACTATTCTCCCTGTTACATGGCAGTCGCAGAGATAGAGCCAGAGCCAGAGACAAAGATAGAAGCAGAAGTAGAAGTAGAGGACATAACAAATAGCTTGTTCTTCTCTTATAGAGCCCCCTCATGGATCGAAATAGAATCTGAAGAGGACGAAGGTGATAATGTAGAAGAAGATTATGAAAGTGAGCTAGAAGGATCTATCCAACTCACAGAAAGCGGAGATGAGGAAGAAGTTCCTGAAGCCTCAGAAGCAGAAGATTCCTTTCTGTTTGACAAAATGATTATGGTACCCTTTGGATTGATCAATGAGTCACGTCATGAGCAAAGCCTTTATAAGAAATGGATTAATAAGAATAGGCCTTCCTTCAGCATTGGCTCATGTCATCCAAAGTTACCATTTCTTAAAGAATATGATGACGATGCACCTTACCAAGAGCCCCCAGTCTTGCAATTCAAACAAAATGTAGGAAGTTCCTATTCTGTGACATTATTGAATGCATCTTCAGAAGATGAATCCTCTAGCTAAGAAATCATTTATCCCCAACCCGAACCTGAAACCTCAATGATACCCTTTCAGCCTCCCAAAGAGTAAGCTAAGCCTTCATTAAAAGACAACGGTAGTTCCAATGCATCATCAGAAGACAAGACCACTTCCTTGAAGGAGTCCAGATCTTTACCCAAAAGCAGTCCATGGGACATTAATCTGTGAAGTGAAAGGTGAAAAGCAATTGATGTTCTTGGATACTGAAGGTACTGAATGTCACATGAAGGTGGGTCTAAATCTTCCAAAAGAGGAACTACTGGTTCTGCGAGACCTACTAAAGGAGAACTTATATGTGTTTTCATGGTCATATAAAGATCTAAAGGGGATTGATTTCACAGTATGCCAACACCACATCAACCTAGAGACTGATGCCAAACCTATGAGGCAAAGACAAAGGCATATGAATCCTAATTATTATGCTTTGGTGAAGGCCAAATTATTGAAGCTCCTTGAAGTTCAGTTCATTTATCCAATGGCTAACAATGAATGGGTTTCGTTCATTGTGGTAGTACCCAAGAAGAATGGCAAAATTCGAATATGTGTGGACTTACAAAAGCTAAATTCCAAGATAGAGAATGATCATTTTCCAATCCCTTTCATAGACCAACTGTTGGGCACAATGGCAGGTCATGAGCTCTATTCCCTCTTGGATGGATTTAGCAGATACAACCAAGTCCAAATCGCAGAAGAGGACCAATCCAAAACAACCTTCACAACAAAATCGGGGACCTATGCTTACAAAGTGATGTCATTTGGACTCTCTGAGTGATGATGGCTACCTTCTAGAACCATTTACATGATTTGATTGAGGTGTATCTCAACAACTTCTGTGTCTATAGCCTAATCCATGAGCATTGGGGACACCTAGAGCAGTGCTTTGACAGATGTCGAGAGTATGGGATTTCTCTCAACCCCGATAAATGTGTCTTTGGCATCTTATCAGGAGTTCTTCTAGGCCACATTGTCTCTGCACAAGGGATAGCAATAGATCATGCTAAGATTGAGAAGATTTTTGCCTTGACAACCCCAACTAACCTTAAGCAATTGAGGGGATTTCTTGGCCATGTGGGCTATTATAGAAGATTCATTGCACACTTTGTGATGAAGAAAGCCCCTTTGCATAAAATCTTAAGAAAAAATGTCAAGTTTACATGGACCAATGATTGTGACAAATCATTTAACACCTTCAAGCAATGTTTAATTGAAGCACCTATCCTACAACCTCCTGATTGGACGAAGGAGTTCCATGTGCACACTGATGCATCAATTTAAGGCCTAGGTGCAGTCTTATGCCAAAAGGGCCCCTCTAAGTTAGATCAACCAATCTATTTGGCAAGCCAAAAAGTAACCAACAGAGATTGAAATTACACAGTGATGGAACTTGAGTGTCTAGCAATGGTGTTTGCCTTGGAAAAGTTTCGATATTATTTATTGTCGATGCATTTCAAATTCTACGTGGACCATGAAGCCCTATCCTTCCTGATAAACAAGGCCAATGTGAAGGGAAGAATGATAAGATGACTCCTTTTATTTCAAGAGTTTGAATTTGAAGTGGTTACCAAACTTGGTCACTCTCATGTCTTGGTTGATCATCTATTGCGAATCCCTCAAAGTGACGATGAAGAGAGAAAGATGATCCAAACCTTCCTGATGCTTTCTTGTTTCTAGTCGAAACAATAACCCCATATTACGCAGACATAGCCAACCTCCTGGCAACCCAACAGTATCCCCCTAGTATCTCGAGCCATGAGAGGAAGAAGCTTCTGTTGGAATCAACCCCCTACACCCTGTTAGGAGGTGCTCTGTACAAGAAAGGCAAGGACGGAGTCTTTGCAAAGATATATTGCATACGAAGAAATCGGCATAGTATTGAAAGCATGCCATGACAAGCCCTATGGTGGTCACTTTGCAAGAGAAGCGACAGCATGAAAGGCCTTATTTGTAGGATATTGGTTGCCGACCCTCTTTAAGGATGCCTATGATTACTCCAAATAGTGTGATGCCTGTCAACAGCAAATGGGAAAGCCTATCGAATCCAGTGCCATGCCCCTGCAACCCATTCTTCCCCTAAAGCCATTCAAGAAGTGGGGGATTGATTTCATGGGCCTCATTGAGCTACCAACCAGTTAAACCATGATGCGCTTGCGCTCTTTTACTAAAGTATTGACTAGCACTTTTCCTTGCGCACATTTCTCCCTTATTTAGGACTTTTCTCCTTGTGTGTCTTTGTCTTCCATTTCTCTTTGCCTTGGCCTTTGTCTTTGTCTTCTGCTTCAGCTTTTCCAGATTTCCCACCTTCGTTCGTTTGAGGGTTAACATTACCCCCCTCCTAGACGAGTGCCAGTCCCATGGCACTCACCGTCGTAGGTAGCAGGCTTTAGCATGCACCAAGGACGTGGTTGGCAAGGATGTCTGTGGTTGCCATGGTGGAGTGTTGGTAGTGGTGGGGAGGAAGGTCGTTGGGGGCACGTTCGTGGTTTAGTTGGCTGGTGGTAGGGCTATTCTTTGTGGGGATTGCACTGATGGAGTACAAGTGGCAATTTGTTGGGGGTTCTGCACATGACGATTCTTGGCGGGCTTGCAGGATGATAAAGGATAGGAATTCAGATTTGAGTGTCGATGAAGAGCGAACGACACCTTCGTTGGAGTCTTCAATGCCTGCAATTGAAAACCTCTCATAGGTGGTCTCTCCCTAGGGGTAGTGCTAGTCTTCTCTATCATACACAAGACATAGTTTAATTAGTTTGGGAGACAGGTCGAGCTCTAAGCAAGCTGAGAGTATTGTCCTACACTTGAGGACCCAAACTGTGTATATATTTTGGTGCATATATTATGTGAGTGCTTGTGCATACTTAGATATTACGTAGTTAGAAGACTGCGGGCTGGTTTCTCATAACAATGTGGATGAAGCAAAGTTGTCCATATGGAGAAGAAGTATACGTGAAGGTGTATGCGACATCCTTTGCATTATGAGTGCATGACGTAACATAATTGAACACATGGACACTGCACTATCGGTCATTGGTAGCTATTGGACCTGTGTGATGAGGACAGTGTACTTTTCATGGCCATTTGTGCTGTGCTTACCACAATTGATTGCAATGGTATTAAGGTAGAGTGCAAGAGGGAATCGTGTGAGTGGGTCAGGGCGATAGGTCTAACCAAAGGCGAGACAAGCTCCCTAGGTATGTCCTGCCCTTGATGTGCCCTGAACTATTGTGGGTGATGCTAGGGGGCTAGGGGACTAGGGACAGGGCCAGTCGACCAAGGTCACTAGACGCACCTAATTTGAGGACCCCTAGATGCTGTGCTATGATCGTGGGTGCTTCTTATCGTTTCGTTCTTTTTCTTGTTTCTTTTCTTTTCTTTTTCTGTTTTCTTTTTTGTTTCTTTTTCTTATGTTTATTTATTTATTTATTTATTTATTTATTTCTCTTTTTTTTTAAAACTTTGCCCGAGTACAACCATTGCAATATGTTGAGGCTATCAGCCTTTCAATGGGTTGGGAAATGTCAAGCTTCGAAGGCTCAGGAAATGGATATTACAGTGATGATTGTGCCCTAGCCTCGTTGTTAGAGAAGCAGCTGTTGAAATGGGAAGATACACTTGAGATACTGCAAACCTCTTTGCGACACGTGATGTTGGTACAATTGAGGTAACAACCGTCGTGAGCCCACCGTAGAGCTTGACCCAGGAAGAGAGCGTAGCCCATGACTATGCTTTGGGCCATGCGATGTGGGCACTTGCAAGGGTGATTTTTGCATTCGGCAGCGTGGTTTTGTTGCGGTTCTTTGTGAGGTTGGTGGTCTTGCGGTGACTTGGGCATTGAACACATTCGCAGGAAGACCTGTGTCGTCCTGCATCCACTTGTCACTTCATGAGAGTATATGCAAGTCACATGCATCAAGTACAACAAACAAATGCAATCATGTCAAGATATAACTTTTTCCAAACCCTATGATGCTGCTTGCGATGCCTATTCCAGTGCTTGTTATATTAGCAATAGGTAAGGGAAGTGTGTACAAGTGGGGAGCCTGCCCCTTTAATCATCAAAAGACAAAAAGTTATGGCAAGATGGCTCGTTAAGTTGCTTGCATGTCATAGGGGCTACTCGATTTGCACGAGGCAGGGTGAGTTCGGGTGGTGAGGCGACTGAGGCTCTGCTGGTGAGGGGCTCCTGTGAGGTTGGGAAGGGAAGATGTCGGCCGAGACCTGAATGGTGTAGTCTTTGGCCGCAACCTTTTCCAAAATGCTTTTAAACAATGCATCGAATTCTTCCTTGTCCTCAAGCTGCCCTTCTGCCTTTGAGCACCTGGTGCCCGAGCATCTGTTGGGGGCTTGCAAAACCGGTGTTGCCACACCTTGTGTGCTTCTTTGAGCTTCTACTCCCCTGGCTTGGGGATTCTTCGGTCTACGTCCGGAGAGGTGTCGCTTGGGACCTCGTTTCTTTGCATACCTTTTGAGGGTAGGCACATAGCGCACCGACGGAGGAGCTTGTGCTGCATGTTCCCTTCAACGACAGAGAGCGTCTTTGCAAGCCAGGTGCCTTGGGTGCTCCATGACTTCCACATAGGGGGACCTGCAAAATGTGCGCCAAGGATTAGGCATTGATACGGGATAAAACCATTCGCATGAAAGGTATTATAGTGTGGGTTATCAAGCGCATATGATGAGAAGGGGAGGGGTGAGGCATGCAGTGTTTGTTGTAGAGGGATGGCCCCCATGATGATGTTCATCCAGCCATTAGTAGATCTTGGCTCATGCTAAGTTACGTGGACTTGTGGTCATGGATTGGGTCAGGGCTCATCCTTGGAAGGATAGACCGGAAAGGGGGAAAGGTGCATAGAAAGGAATAGTACCCTATCTACACCATCAGAGATGTCGGTCGGGGCTTCCTATGGTGGTAATGAGGGTTGCATGCCCTCCACCTGGAGGTGGGAATGGTCACACAACTTCTAAATGTGTGGTGAGAGGAGGACCTGAGGAGCTTAGCCTCTTGAACCCAACTCTTCTCCCTGCGCTTGACTATTATTGCTTGTGTGTGTTGATAGTGTCTATACAGGGTCACAAAAGTCATTGTTTATTTATATACATATCCATGAATCCATGTCACTTCACGAGGATAAAAGCCAATTGTAGAACTCCGGATTGTACTGGAGCGTGGCACATGCATCTAGTACTCGCGGAAGCTTACTCAATACCGATAGATATTTTGCAACATCGAGTAGCATGGAACCTTGTCTGAGTCTACTGGCAACATGTAACTCCTCCTCAGTGAGAACCTTATCAGACAAAGAGTTCTCATGGCTAGTTTCAGCTAAGTCCGCTCCCCGAATGGCAGTTAGCACTCGAAGGGAAGTTAGTGCCACATAGGTTGGTCTCTTTGAGACTACCATTTGGCCAATCACTCCTCTGAGACTGTCATGATCTGGGCTCCTAGTTCGGCCATTGCAATGCGGATTTCACACCAACGCTGTTCAAATTGACTTTGGCCCTCTGATAGTCGCTTTAGTTGCTCTATCTCTAAGAGATTTGGTTGGCAGAGCACCTCATTGAATGTGACAATTAAGCATAGTTTGTCGGCTTCCTCGTCAGAATGCTCATCAAGATGTTCTTTCTCTTCCTAGGATAAGGGAAATGGCAAGTATTCTTCAAGCTACTCTTTAGGGAATGCGCCCATGTCTGCCATGACGTAGACACGTGCGAACACTTTGAGCTTAGCATCCAACTCGGTTAAGATTTCTATGGCACTTCTATCTTGCTCGGTTGCTATCTCATGCAAGGTTCTAGGAGTTTGCCTAGGCTTTAGCGTAGCTGGCGGCTCAGGCCTAGACGAGCAGGTTTGGCCAATGCTAGGACTTATTATTCTCTTGGAGTTTCCATGTTTCTCCTGAGGCTTCTTTATTGCGTCATGGTTCTCCTTGGATGTGACTAGTATAGATTTGTCACCCTGTTGTGACAGCATCGTATCCACTCTTGATTGGTCAATGAGAGTTCCATTGTCGGTGGATTGAGTGTTGCAAGCAGTCGTTGATGGTAACGATTGCTTTGATTTTTCAGAGCACACGGATGTGTGTGAGGTTTCACCGCTATTAGGAGAGGCATCAATGGGGTCATGGGTGGATGGACTCGATGCTTTATTCCTTAGCTCTCCAGCGCTCTTGGTGTCAATGTTCTTGGGATCCACAACCACCAGGTGCATCTCTCAACGACTTAGGACCCTGGACTAGGTCAACTGTTGATGTGCTTGGTTGGCCCTCAACATTCTCCTTCTCTAGTGTATCCTCATGGGACATAGCCATGGCCTGCTGAGTAGCCTTGCTAGGTTGTGAGGTTACAACTGCCTCCCTTTTCGGAGAGTCTAGCTCTTCAGGAAATTCCCTTGTGTTCAACTCCTCCAGCCTAGGCTTTACACACTTTGGAAGTGCTGGAGTTGTCAAGGAAGTTGGTTGCGACACCTCTTCCATAGGTAAACTACTAAGGATACGTTCCACAAGGGGCATTGTCACGGCCAAGGGTTGTGGCTGTTGTGATCCCTGATTGGAAGTAGTAGCGGCTAGTCCAGCGGGCTGGCTACCCTTGGTGGATTGCGGCGTCAAGTCCCTAGGGTGATCAGAAGTGGTCGTGTCTTTTGTTGCCCTTTGAGCATTCATCTGTGTAGATCGAGAATGAGTTGATCTAGTCACATTAGGTTGCTCAGGCATATCCTTGGGCTGAGCGCTACAGATGGTGTCATGTCCCACTCAAAAATGTAGGCAGCTTGCTATGGGACCACATCACAGGAAAGAGAGACACTATAGGGTCATGAATGGTTTGAAAGGAGGTAGGTAAGATGGAGGTGCTTTGGCCGCAGTCGAGTGCTGAAGGGGGAGTGTAGCTTCCTCGCGCTCCCTGGGTTTTGTCTACCAAAGAAGAGCGCATTGTAAAGCAAGTAATCAAGTCTATCCGCACTCCGACGGGTATGATGCGTTCTCTCAGGTCCGCATTTTCTAAAGATGACCAAATGTCTGGGCTAAAATCCCATGATTGGCATAAGATATGTCAGGTTTGTGAACAGAATGGATTTTAATTAGCGTGGACATTTTGAAATTTGAAAAGTGACCATTATTCTTAATGCTTGGACATTTGGAAGCTTAGATGGAGATAGAGGTTGGGAGTGAGCGGCCACCCTTGATGACCGTTGTTATGCTTCCTGTGTCCGTTTGGAAAAAGAAGGTGTAGGAGGTCTAGGACTATTAGGTGGGCTGGGAACTGGCTGAATGATTTGCTCGAGGCTATTAAATGATTGTGCCATTTGCTTTGTTCAGCGATCAACCTTGCCATGAGCAATGTTGTGCCTATGATGCCTCTTGTCCTCTTGGGAAATCAAAGGCTCTTTGGACACTAATGGCTTCTGTGCACGCTCAATGATTACATATGACATCTGCTTATTAAGCATTAGACTGAGGCTCTTTCTTTCGAACACTCATGTCTGGGTTCTTGCCTCGAGACCTAGAGTTTCTCTTAGATTTCCTCCTGTGCTTCCTTGCTTCTGATGCATTCTGGCCTTTAGCTCATAGAGGTGGTGTAGCAGGGGATTTTGGTATACAAATCCATCGGTTACCTGCGTAATACCCTTGAGCACGTAGCAACGCTTTGGATATCCATCGCGGCATTGTGCTGACCCTCCATTGATGCCTTCGTCTATAAGGCTTGGGCGTCTTTTGGGGTCTTCTACGATATTTATGAGTCCAGAGCCCGTCCTTGGCATTGTCTCTTGACCTTCTTGTTTTAGGCATGGCCTCACTCACTGGTTCTCGTTGTTTGACCTGTGCTTGTATCAGTTCTTTGAACAAGTTCTTGCTCTCGTTAGTAGGCTTGATTGTTATGTCAGCACCTTCCTTGCCTTTCCCTCGAGGTTCGATGAGGTCACCCTTGCTAAAGATTGTGACTATCCTCACACCCGATAGCGTCAGGTGTATCCTCTATGCTAGATAGTCAGCCTCACACTTGGTCGCCCTTTTGAAGGGTCTTCCTAGGAGGGTTTCTTTCCCGCAGCTAGCACTATTTGGAGGAACATGAAATAGGATAGGCAAGCTTTCCGTTTCAATTGTCACAAGGATTTTGCACTTCCCTATGAGTGCTTGTGGGTGTCCCCCATAAGGGCTAAGAGTTGCACTAGTCGGTGTGAGCTCTGGTTGGCCTAGTAGGGTCCATGATTCATAGGTCAAGATATTAAAATCTGCTCCTTCATCAATCAGAGCATCGATAGTATGCTCTCTTTTTGCGGTGAGTTTGACCCTGAGATAAGCAGGTGGTGCTATGTCTTCATCTTTCGGGTCTTGGCTTGTAAATTTAAGCCTTCTGACCAATGCCCTTGAGTCCCCAACTGCATGACCAGATGTGGATTCTCCACTGATGTCTTGGATTGTCAGTGCAGTTCTATTCAAGGAGCATCTATCGTCAGGACTGTCATATGTAGTCATTCTTGCTGTTGTAGCTTGATGTTGCATTTTACTCTGACTAGACGCGGTCTGAACACAATGTCTTTGTGTTCTCGTGGTGTGGCCTTTTTGCCCTTGATGGCTAGATTGGCCCATTGATGTTCTAGGGTCTCTGTTTCTCTTTGTTCGGGTATGGGCTTTTGGTTGCTCTTTTGCAAGTGAGAATCCATGCTCGTGTAGAGCCATCACTACACCAAGGTCTAATTTGGAGGACCTGTCACGGCCTGTGTTTTCTCTCCAACCTACTTGGGGGAGGTGCGGAGGGGGCAGAGCCTCGTCTGCGGGGATCCGGGGGGGGGGGGGGCAGTCCCCCCCCGGCCCGCAAGGCTGTTACGGTAAACGCCATGCACGATTTGGAGAACTGTTTATCGCCGAATTTTGAACTACTTGCTCTAAGTTTCAGCCCAATGATGGATCTGTGATGTGCCTTTAGCTCTACGTAGCCTTTGGGGTCAATTTCGGGGTTTAGATGTGTCAAAATTTGTGTCCTAGATACCTATCTGATTTTGACAGTTTTCTGTCTGATTCTCAGATGACCAATTTTCAAGAGTCCGATTATTAGAATCGGACGTCCAATTTTGGGTTGGTCCGATCGGCCCAATGGTCACGGCCTGGTCACGTCCGATTCTTGCAGTGGTCTGATTTTAGGAATCGGATCGGACAAGGTGGTCTGATTCTAGTAGTCGGACGGTCTGACTCTGGGAGTCGGATCGAAAAGTGGTCCAATTTTTACGCTAGGACCAATGGTCCGATTTTGACACATGGTTTGATTTTGAGACTGGGTCCGATTCTTGCAGTGGTCCGATTCTAGGAATCGGATCGGACAGGGTGGTCCGATTCTAGTAGTCGGATGGTCTGACTCTGGGACTGGTCCAATTCTGGACTGGTACGATTCTAGACTGTTCTGGACTGACTGGTCCGATTCTAGGAATCGGATCGAGAGAGTGGTTCGATTTTTGGAGTCGGACGGTTTTTGGAGAGGTCCGATTTTGGGAGTCGGACGGTCCGACTCCAGCAGAGATAGGGCAATCCTATTCTGGGACTCGGACGAGCTGGTTCGACGGCCCTCGAGTTGCATGCGACGCTTTAGACTAACGTCTACTTCACCAAATCGTGCCGAGCTGCCTAATTAGATGCAAAGCCACAGAGGGAAACGCCTGGCATACCTAAAAATGGTGTGACACTCGAATCGACCAGCACGCTGATGATCTCCCCGCAGGTCTCTCTCTCTCTCTCTCTCTCTCTCCCCTTGGCTCTCAAGCTCACTCTCTTCTCAGAGGGCAGGATGTCAAATGTGGCCTGTCCTGGTTCCCTGGGCCTCTTATTGCCCCATCCCAGCCTGTTGTGACCTCAGAGGTTAGTTCCTCATGCTCTTCCAGCCAGAAATCTAAATCTGTGCCCCTATTTCCTGGTTTCAGCCTGTTATACAGCAATAGAAAACCCTATTGTTTTCCTTCTTTTTTCCTATCCTAACCTTAACCTAATGCAACAAAAATCAAAACCAGAGATGGAGATGGATTGTCCTACTCTAATATTCAACAAAAAATCAAAAACCTACTTGCTAAGGAGATCGAGTTCCTCTTCAAACTCCCTCTCTTCCTACCTATCTACCTCAAGCACCGGTTCAGGGAAAACCCTACTTCAATGCTCGATTCAAAGCGCGCAAGCGCTCAAGGCTTGAATCCGTTGGTCCCGGCAATGAAACCAAAATGTGGGAGCTCTCGCTCAACTGTCAAGACCCTCGGACTACTTATTGTTTCAAGTGTTCCAAGCCGAGCACTAATGGCTATCTCTCACATAGCCGACGCGCCATCCATATCTATGGATGTAGTGAGCTTATCTCTATGCCGATCGAGTTACCTCCTCTCCCACGCACTCCGGTAGCTCCACGATCCAAGTGTAAGCTTCAAGCAAGCTCTATCCTCAAGCTCCACGCTCCAAGCTCCATTACTGCGAGCAAGCCAAGAGAAGAGAAGAGAAGAGAAGAAGAGAGGAGAAGATGGAGAGCTTCTCCTCCCCGGTCCCTCACCCTCACACACTCACTCCCTCACACTCCCTCTCTCAAGCACAAGCTCAAGCAAGCAAGAACAAGAAGAAGAACAAGAGGAGGAGAGCTACTTTTGGCCACACATAAGAATGAGCTTCTCATTCACTTTTCAACTTTATATACAAAACCCTAAATCCCTTTTGGGCGGTCATCCCCTTTTCCCCTTTTTTACATGGCCGGCCATAGCCTAGGCCCTTTTTCCCATTGTCCTTCTATCTTCCTAGCTTCCTTTCCACCGCCCGTCTACATTTACAAATTGCACGGGTGAGAGCTCGGTGCTCCTTGAATTAAACCATGATGCGCTTGCACTGTTTTACTAAAGTATTGACTTGCACTTTTCCTTGTGCGCCTTTCTCCCTTATTTAGGACTTTTTCCCTTGTGCGTCTTTGTCTTCCGTTTCTCTTTGCCTTGGCCTTTGTCTTTGTCTTCTGCTTTAGCTTTTCCGAATTTTCCACCTTCGTTCGTTTGAGGGTTAACACTATGCATGGCACTATAAGTCTCCCTGGCCTTCCTTCTTGCACTATATGCTGACACATGGTAGGATGCACAGTTGCACCATCGATTGTACACAAGGCATACACCCTTCACACGTGACCGTGAGGATTACATCAATGGTTTTCAGGAATGGGCTTCCCTCCTATATCTATCAACAGAGCGTGAGATAGAGGGGGGCTGAGCGTTACTAGTATTTCCTCAATCAATTATTGAGAGGTGAGGATTGAGGGATGTTACAACATTTGGTGTTAGAGGTACGTTTCCTTTTCCCTATGCACACATAAGATGGGTCTCTCCTACCATCACAGGATACATCACTCTATTCTGTGCACTACACGATCAGGCTCCCTGGCCTGCCTACTTGCACCTATGCGAGACGAGGGTGGAACTCACTAATGCACCATTAACTCTACACATTGGCATACTCCCTCTACATCATTTCCCCCTTATTTCATTCTAAATCGGGTGTGAGTTACAGGTTCCCATGATTATTCATTGAGTAATGTGATAGTTGGGGCGAGTGACTATTCTTTCATTCTCCTCCATGAGCGACAGTGAGCTAAATGTTAAACCCTTCATCATCACCGATGAATTTCACCGACAGAGCTACTTCCTTGGGTTATGGGTTTTTTTTGAAAGACAGATATTTATGAAAGCATGCAAAGAAAAAGAGAGGAGCTTAAGTACATGTATTGGGAGATAGGGCTTCTCAATAATAGATGATGTAGGAGTTTCATGAAAGCTTATGGACTAGACATAGAGGAGTTTGGGACACATTTTCCAAGATCAAAGATGTGGACCATTATGTGGAATCATGCAGTGTCTGTCAGATGTATTCCATGGTAAAGTATAGGGATGGGTTGCAACCAATTTATCCATTGTCTATGCATTACAAATGGGTAGTTGATTTGGTTACTATGCCTATAGATTTATGGAATATGAGATATCATGTGCTTGCATGAGAAGACTTGAAAAATTAAGTGAAAGGTTGAGCTCTTAGTACAAAGACCATTCAAGCAATTTGTAGGTTCTTATTGGAAAAAGTCTTTTGCAAGTATGGTTATGTTGATAAAGTGGTTGCAGATAGAGGAGAATTAGATGTGGATGAGGCTCATGACTTCTTTTCACGATTGGGTATCAAGCTAGCTTTAACTTCAGCCTCTACAATCCTGAAGCAAATGGAAAAAGTGAAAGAGGTCATTAGCCTATCATTAAGACATTAGCAAAGTCATGCAAGAGCAAGATGAAAGAGTGGCCAAGAATGTTACCCTTTTCTTTATGGGTTGATAGGACCACTCATAGTGCAGTTACATGGTATATGCATGCCAAATTAATGTATGGACAACGACCAATCATGCCTATTGAGGAGACTATTGCTACTTGGAGTGTTCTACCATGGGAAGAGGGTTTGGATATAGAAGAGTTGTTGGTCCTACGCATAAGATAGTTAGAAAGAAGGCATGAAGACATTGAGACAACCATGAAAAAGCTAAAGACTGCAAGGATCAAGAATAAAAAGAGGTTTGACAAGCAACAAAAACTTCGACCACGAACTATACAAGAAGGAGACTGGGTGCTAGGTTATGGTACCAGCTTGGAAAATCAACATAGTGCCAGTCGAAATATCGCAAAGTGATGGTTTGGTCCATATGTGGTAAGGCATAGGGCTCTAGGAATGGTTGGTTTTTGAGTACATTCAATGGCTAAATTTCCCGTTTGATGGCGCTTTCTACACCATGTATTATTAGAACGCATCGCATCTCTCCCACCTCGCGCAGGAGTGGATATATTGGTGGTATTCACCTTAAGAATTTGTAGCTGTTCTCTAATCACATCCATAAGATCTTTCTTGATACTTGAAACTAAATTGGATAGGTAGTCCTTCAGATTTTCACCTCCTAGAGTATTGGTAGTAAGGTTTTGGGAAGCTTTTGTGATTATTGCATACACTGGTTGGGTTGATCCAGAGGGTCATTTATTCTGGTTTTTATTCAGAGCTCCTGTTGAGACTTGGGGTTGTTGATTCCAATGGGTAGGATTCCACTGTTGTTGAGTCGTCATTGGAGGAACTGTTTGAGACATTGCTCTTGTGGTTGAACCATCATTTGAGGCATTGTCATTTGTGGCCACTATGGATTAGGTGCATTATATTGTGGCATTGTTTGCATTTGGGGGTAGGGATAGGGAATTGTCCTTGGAACTGCATTTGGTGGGTATACCATTCTTAACATGGGAGGAGGCAAGACTCCTCTGCCTGAGGTCATTGACAACCTTGCTTCAACTTTGTCATACAGTCTTGCACCTTCCACTATAGCTTGTAGATTAATTGGTCTTCTCAATTCCACAAACTTGTGAACTTCTGGTTGTAGGCCTCTGAGAAACACTCCTTTCTGGATGCCTTCATTCAAAAGATGATTGGTCTATCTCTTCAGGATGGATTCCATTCGCGAGACATAAGCTTCTACTCTTTCTCTAGGGGGACTAGCTTAGGTTCATGAACTCCTCTTGCATCCGCTCTTCAAAACCTTCACGGGTGAATTTAGTGAGGAAGGCCAACTTCAGGTCATCCCATGTGCCAAAAGTTCTTGCTGCTGTCTCTCATACCATTGAAATGCCACGTCTTTGAAAGTGGCAGGGAATATTGCTAACCAATGCTCAGGGGTTCTGGTATTGTTAGCTACACATGCTACCATAAACTCTGCTACATGAAGATCATGGTCTTCATTATACGTTCCCTTAAAAATTGGCAATGGGACTACATTTGTTGGCATGTCATCAATATTTCCAAGATGGACTTGACTAGGAAGGGACCTTGAATCGCCATGGGGACTTTTGTAAAGAGTGATTTTAAGGCATCAAAGGAGGCTTTTGCTGCAAGCTTGTTCTTGACCTTGATTCTTGCCTTCTCTCTTTTCACATACCTCTAGACTCGTTCTAATGCTTGCGTCTTGACTATGTCATTCATCAAGGGGTTGGCTACAACCTGTTGGTATGTGCTCAACAGAATAGAATTAAAGGGGCTTCAGCCTGTGTGGGACTCTCTGGCCAACATTTCTTCTACTTGCTTCTTTTCTACGTCTTTGAATTCAGCTTTCAAACCACTACTGAGGGGGAGATATTCCATTCTGAAGCTATCAAAACTCATTCTTCTAAGGATCGTTGCTGTGCCATCATTATAATAATGCCAGCTTCTGATGGTTTCAATAGTGTATATTGTGAAGAATACTATATCCATCAACTTCCAATAGGTTGCTAATTGGACAAACAAGAGATTGTCAATACACCAAGTATCCCATGTGTCCTACTGTTGAGCATCTATAAACAAATTCCAAGTTTTTTCTTTCTTGTTTTCATGAACCTCCATTGACCATGACTCCTGAAGCTTCTTCATGATCTCCCACTTGATGATGTCTAGAAACTTCTCAATGAATGCAAATATTCCATGGATGGTCTATTTCTACACTTCAGTTTGTTCCCAAAAATTTTCCACCAAGATGCAAGTTTCTGCTGCTTCAACAGGAAGAGGGAATAGTCCACCACATAGAGCTTGCATCATGATGGTAATATGTTTCCACCATTGTGAGATGAACTTCTTATGGAAAGTGGATTTGGTAATGAGAATCTCTAACTCTTTAGGGGAAGAAGGGACTTTGCAAACATCCATTGAATTCTTCTCTTATTGGCAATGCCACTTCCTTCATTTTCAGCCTCTTCTGATGCTTGTTGATGAAAAGTTTACTCGGCTTGATAGCCTCCAATTTTGTCATCAAAAAGGCTAAAACCATGTGGCTCTACATCGACAAGTTATTCACTTTATCAAAAATGTTTGTGATATTGTATCTAAGTTGTACTTCATTGATATATATTTTTACCATTGTAAATGCTTGGCTTGGAGCTATAAAAGCCATTGCATATGTTCTTTTATTTTAAAAACCTTAGGAATCTTGCCTAGAATACATGCAACACATAAGGGCTTCAACCTTTGCTTTTGTATGGTCAAAATATTTGATTTAGTAAAGGTTCAAAAGGGTGCAATTGGGGTTCTTGGGAAAAATTGGTTGAGGAGGTTGGAGCGCGGCAGATTGTGGTGCCTCTTTAACTTCCCTCTTCCCTCTTTTCCAAACTCTCTTTGTCCATCCTTCTTCTTGCTCTTCCTTTGTGCTGCAACTATGGATCTTGAGTGTGTAGAGGAAGAGGAGGAGCCTCCTGATCTTGTTTCTTGATTGGCGAGGGTGTGTCTTGAGTCTTTTGTGTGTGTGTTTTCATGGCAAGAGAGACGTGTTTGCAGGTTTCATGGTGAGGAGCAAAGCTCCAAGCATATACTTTGTTGCTCGGTACCCTGGTTTTATGCTTTCTTGTGTGCTGGGTGAGAGCCAGTCACCGCTGCGCACCAAAAACATGGAGTCCCAAGAGAGACACCAAGGAATGAAATAAAGTCTATCTTGTAACATCAACAAGAATCTCTTTCATATTTTATGTGATCACAACAAAGAAAACAAACACCACTAGTAAGAAATCTTCACGTAGCATTATAGAAACAATCTCCCACGGCTTTAACTTTAATAAAATTGATCATTCTCTTCATATTCTTCATAGAATTCTTTGATAGAGATAGGAAACACAAAAGAATTCTCCACTTTGAATGGAAAAAAATATCACATATGATTCATCTTCATTGTCTTCATAGTTTTCTCTCACAATCTCTCATAGAAAGATACATTGTTTGGCATAGAATTGGCTATCTCTGACTCTCTCTTTCTCTCTCAATCAATAGTACATCATGTCCTCTCTACAATACTGAATAATCACTCATAATAGTCCTTTCTTGGTCGTGGATGCCCCTTCCAAAAAGTGTGTCTGATATGAAAGGTCACCAGAGCCACTACAGTGACTCTTCATAGCTCATCATTGTCACTTCTCTCCAGTCTTCTCTTGAGTCTTCAGTAGCTACTTCTTCCACTTCCTTGAGCTCTTTTGAACTTACATTCACCTCTTTCCAAGGCTAGAAAACTTTCCCAAAGTCACACATACATTCCATAGAACACTTATAGAAGCATATAGAACATAACAAAACAGAAACAAAGCAAGGACATAGGCTTTACAGAAGCTCAATAGAAGGTTACAAAAGGTCAATAGAAGGCATCGGAACGTCATAACTCATACTAAAACCATTAAAACTATCAAAAATCATTCAATGAGCTTTCAAAAGACCTCAAAATCCATCAATCATTAATCCATGCTTCATACAAAAGAAAATCAGAATAAAATAGAAGCTAAACAGAACCTCAACAAAGCCTATCAGAACATCGCAGAGCCTCATATTTCTATTGAAAACCATCATAAGCTTCCAAAACATAATCAATCTCATCCAAAACACTCTCAAAAACTTACAAACCAACTAATCATCACTCAAAATCTGTAAAAAATCAACCATTCAGGCCTTAGAAACAACAAAAATCAACCAAAAAATCTAGTCATTTCAGCATTCAACAAGACATGATGGAATCATGTCGTGTCACTAAAAGAGTGCGTTATAAAACCTCAAGTTTCAAAGAAAACCATGCCAAGTGGCTAGAAACAAGGCTTCAACAAGGTAGAAAATGGGTTCGAAGAGAGCTAAGATAGTAAGATGAACAATGTGTTCAGTGTGAATACAATTCATAGTTTAAGAGAGAAAGAGAGAGTGTGCATCTATGTGAATGAGTCTTACAGTTTAGAGTTATATAAAAGAGGGTTTCACTTTCTATCTTATTCATTGAGCTCTCATATCTCTTGTGTAGGAAAGATGGCTAGGCCTAAGGTAGTTGCAAATAAGCTTTTGCTCGGAGCCCCATATCATGTTCAGCCCCTTGGAGCATCTACTAGCTCAGATTCACCCCCTTCTCAACCTAACCTAGCTTCCTCAAGCCGTCCTCACAAGGGTCCTCCTCAGTATCCCCATAAGAAACGCAAGTGGAAGCCAGGTACATTGGCCCTGAGTGAAATTAGGAGGTATCAACACTCTTTTGACCTCATCATTTCAAAGGCAAGCTTCTCGAGACTTGTTTGCGAAATTGTGCAAGACCTCTACCGCATAGAAAGTAGGAGGGGGTTTTTGGAACAAGGTCAGGATAGACTTGATCGCTTCACAAAAGAATGTCTTCATGCTCTACAGTGTGCTACAGAGGCCTTTTTGGTTAACTTGATGACTAATGCTCAACGTTGTGCAATACATGCAAAGCGCATCACTGTAACTCCCAAGGACTTTCAACTTGTAAGAAATCTTCAAGCAATGAAGGATGCATTCATTCCAATGTAATGAATACAGTTTGTAATGTAGTATTTTTTGGCATAGTTTTCTCCTCATGCATTGGACATATGATTATGTCCAAATGCAAAACTATTGTACACACCCTTAAAATATGAATTAAATTTTTACTCTTGTCCTTCGCTCTCAACTTTTATTGTGCATCTTCACTATATTTTCAACTCTTACTTACAATTTTTGCTAGCACTGTCAATTTCAATAGGAAAACCATGCAAAAATTTGCCATTTCTTATTGCAAACTTTACTCTTGATGCCTCTGTATAGTCTATGTGGTGCGAAGTTTCTAAGGGCCAGTAGTTGTGATGTTGATTTCTCGATTATCAATCCATCCATAATTTTGGTGTGGGATAATTTTTAAAATACTAAACTTTGTTGGAATGCGATGAAACTTCACACATGCACTCGTTAGGTGGCCAAGAGCCCTTTTTTTTTTGGAAAAAAAATACATGCAGACCCTTGGTCCAAAGTCTAGCGTTTAGAGCCACTTTCCTTGCAAGTTGCCAAGAAAGTGGCTCTAGACACCAGACTTCGGACCGACGGTCTATAGGCATTTTTTTTTTCAAAAAAATAATTTGGGCTCTTGGCCACCTAACGAGTGTGTGTGCGAAGTTTTGTCGCATTCCGATAAAAGGTTATCGATTTACGATCACACGATAGGCAGTGCATATGAAGTTGCATTAACCGAATTTGGGGGTTTAAATGGGTTAAAAGTTCATTTTTCTTCTCATTTTCACATCTTGCTTTCTTGACTTCCTCCATTCTTATAGCTCCAACCTTTGTCTCTTCTCCATCTTGCCCTCCTCGAGCTTGCATAGCATGCACCAAGCAAGCATGTCACCATTTTTGCCACGAGAAGGCCTCATGCCAAGGCCCGCCACTTGGAGCACAAGGTGGAGCCTCCTCTAGTGTAGCAACAGGTGCTTCCCATAGAGCACAATGACCACTATAGAAGAAGAGGAGATGGAAACCGGGTATCGTTACCCTTCGAGAGATAAGGAGAATCTAGTGCAGATACAAGCTTCTCATCCCCGAAAAGATCTTTTCATAAGGTTGTTTGAGAAGTCATGCAAGACTTGGAGCTGAAAGGGATGGGAAGGTTTTGGGTGCAAGTGCGGGATGGCCCACCAGTAGAAAGGTGGATTACTGTAGCTATGGAGGCCCTGAAAATGGCTACTAAGGGGTTTCTCATAAACTTTTTCGATGATATGCAACTAGCGGCCATCCATGCAAAGCGCGTCACAATCATAGATAAAGACATGAACTTTATCATTCGGCTTTGACATGGCAAGGAGACTTCTCCATAGGTTATGAGATTAATGATGCAAGGTTTTGCAATGAGTGTTGTAGCACCATAGCATCTTGGAAGGCCAAAATTTTTGGTATACTCTGCCACATTGGAATATTTATATATATATACACAATATCTCACGCAATGTGTACTGAATTCAAATAATCGAGTAAAGTTGTTTTGTTTTGTTTCTTGAAACACACGACTCTTAATTTTTTTTAAAACGTATGTACGCATCGAAAGTAGTAATACTTACAGATACGAGTTACGTTATTGCTTATGCACAATCGCAAGTGCAGTACTATGCAATGACATAATTAAATTGGATTATGTTAATGCATGTGAATGTGTCATTCACGTACCACACATTATCGTCACACTTACACAAACCACATATTTATTCAATAAATATTTATTTATAAGGACAAAGTAAAATATCTTATATTCATCAAGAAAAATACATGCGATGGTTGATAATGATGGCAGATACAAAAAGTCGATAGCCAACATGAACTCTCATTCGTTCCTTGGCTTTTTCATCGGTGGAGAGGAGGGACCAGCTTTTGATAAAACTAGAAGTTCCTTCTTTGCTTAAAAAATGACATGCTCCCTTTTCAACTCTTTCTCCAATCGTTCCTTGGCTTTTTCATTGGTGGAGAGGAGAGGCTAGCTTTTGATAAAAATAGAAGTTTCTTCTTTACTTCAAAAATGACATGCTCCCCTTTCAACTCTTTCTCCAGGAGAAGCGGATCGAACACTTTAGCAAGGTCACTTAATGTAGCAAGCACACACATTGATCCATCATGCGTTTGGTCAAACAAGTAAATAAGCTTTGACTGCTTGATTAGTACCACCTTCTCCAAGCTAGATATCATAGGTATTGCTCGAAAAGGTCTAAACTTGGTCAAAGCTCAAATTTTCATGATTGTTTCTTGCCCTCGTGGTGAGCACTTCTTATGGAAGACCACCAAGTCTGTAACAAGGTTGCAATGTACTCTATCAGAGCTATATCCTTTCGTCGATCCACATGCCAAGCTCCTCCTTGCCTTGATGCGAACTCATCTATGTATAGTATGTCCTGAATGACAAAGTTAAATAAAAAAATATATTTAGCAACTAACCTCGACTTATCAGAAAGTGACGAAACTTGACTGTACGGTGCATCGGGTGTCTCGAAGTCCACCAGTGAAATCTTGGCAAAAAATGATACTTGCAGCAGCCCTGTCCAAAGTCTGGTGTCTGGGGCCACTTTTTGGGCCCATTATTTTTGGCCAAGATTTCACTACTGGACTCTGGGGGACCCGATGCACCCTACCATTAAGTTTCATTGCATAAAAATATATGGTAGTTAGAAATCTCACCTTCTCTAGATCATCTTGTATCTTCATTTTCTCGTGTGTCAGCGAGGCACCTCTTTGGGCAGAGGGATCTACAAACTCGACGATAGGAAGTTGGGGCCTTGGTCCAAATAGATCATGCTGTAGTGCTTCAAATTTAGCATTTAAAACAATGTAATCTTCTTCAACCGAGGTAATATGCTCCTATGCTGCTATGATGGCACTCACTGTATTTAAGCTTATGCCATCATATCTTCCAATCTCTGCCATCGTCGGATGCACATCCATGTAATCATAATTGACCAAGTCTTCCATTGAATCCCTGACTAGGATGGAAAACAACTCTTCTTCCTTCATTTCCAAGTATTGCAGCACATCTGATAGAAGTAAGTATTGTACATTATCTACTTCAATGGGCGTCAAGGAGACAAGGTTGGGTTTGTCGACTTGTGGCTGTTCTGAAGAAGATGGCACCATGCGAGCCAACCCTTGCTCTGCCAACACCACCCAATGTTCCTATTTAAGATTTATGAGCTCTTTAATCGGTTCTTCTTCCGTGTATGTGATAGCAACAACTTATGGAGTTGTATCTTCATCACTCTCCTCCTCTAGGGGTGTATCCAATGCAAGGAGGTAAATTGCCAATATGCAATCACACTCCATGACATCCAAAGGTGTTGTACCTGGTGCACTGCCCATGGGAATAGTGCATACTCTGTGCAAAGGATCCACGTGGTCCAGACACCTATTCACCACTTTTTGGTGATTCTTCCCTGCTTGAAATACCATGAGCTATTCCAGAGGCACCCAAGTCATGTCAGGCGGATCCATCGATGGAGTATATGCAAGTAGCAATGGTGCTCACAAAGTCTTCCAAAACCTGAAGGGGGGGATCAAGCGATGAGAGCACGCTTTCAAGGTTGAAGTTCTTATAGAAAACCTAAAATATATTGTCACTCTGGTTGGCAAAGATAGTCTCGTGGATCTACTCATCAAAGTGTGTGTGAGCATCCATCATAACAGGTAGGAGGGATGTGGTGGATATAAAGAGATGAAGAGAGAAAGTGTGAAATGAAACAAAGAAACAAGAACTAAACTAGTTCTACCTTAAAAACATTAAGTTTTAAACCATTAAGAGTTGTTTGCATATGGTATTTAGTTATGGCTTTACTTATGTCTTTGTAAAGTTTACATGCATATACAAATGTGTTGATGTGGAAAGTGTATAGCAAGTGTATGATTTTACATAAATACCATAATTTTTAAATATTGCAAGTTTACAAGTGACAATATTCTATTGGCAAAAAAAATCCAAAAATTTACAAGTGTTGGATATTACAACTTGTGGTGTTGGGATTTTTAGGGAGACTCTATAATTTCTAAAATATGTGGAGCCACACACTTTCCATTGGTAATAGTATCCTCAGCTTGGCTTTGAATTTTCCTGCCATCTAGTTTAAAATAGAAGCTAACATGTGGATTCTGCATTAACATTGTAATTTCCTGGTGCATTATACTCAAGGGCCAATCATTCTCCATTTGCAACACTTGAGTCTCGTGGCCCTCACAAATGACAGTATTATCCTGGTGCATTATACTCAAGGGCCAATCATTCTCCATTTGCAACACTTGAGTCTTGTGGCCCTCACAAATGACAGTAATATCCACAGCTATACTTTTGCATGTGTCTTGATCAAGGCACAACCATTTACCCTTGAGCATCCTCCCTCTACAATACTTGAACATTAGGCATAAAGTTTTTCATGTGACAAAGTACTTGTAATTGGAAAGGAAAGTTAGCCGATCCATCCCAAAGTAAGATAATAGTCAAATAAGAGAGAATTTTTTTACCTAAAATCCATTTCCCTTGTTGCGACTCAACACAACTGTGTTAGGACTGTGGGTCATTTTTGATGTCCAAGTTTTGCCTAGAATCCTTGTTACATAATCATCCGATGCACTTTTTATGATGTACGTGCTTTTGGTACGTCTCAAACCCTTACATTCCTTGAACATATGTGCAAAAATTGCGATTGCTATGAACCGGCTTAGATGTACATTCTTTGAGCCGGTGCTTGGCTTCATAGAGTTCAATATATCAGCTAAAATTTTTGTGCTACACATGTGCAAAATGTCGCTACTACACAATGGCCATTCTATGCTATTGAGATTGGATATGTGTATAGAATCATGTTGAGTGTTGAAATGACTTGTTTTTTGGCTGATTTTTGTTGTTTTTGAGAGTTGAATGGTTGATTTTATGAGATGATTGATTGGTTTGGAAGTGGTTTGAGAGTTTTTTGGATAGGTTGGAATGGTTTTATTAAGCTCACGATGTTTATTAGTAGAGATGTGAAGTTCTGTTGATGTTCTGATATGTTCTATTTGGTCTTGATAGCTTCTGTTGAGCTTCTCTTTTGTTCTGTTTTCTCTCTGTAAGGAAGGATGGAGTATTGATTGATAGGGTTTGAGATTGTTTGAAAGCTTATTGAGTGATTTTTGATGGTTTGGAATGGTTTTGGTATGAGTTATGTGGTTTTGATGCTTTCTGTTGACCTTCTGTAACTCTCTGATGAGCTTCTATGAGCCTTTGTAGACCTTCTGTATGCTTCTGTATGTGTTCTGTTGGATGAGAGTGTAGCTTGGAAAAGTTTTCTAGCCTTGGAAAGAGGTGAATACAAGTGCAAAAGAGCTAAAAGAAGTCAAAGAAGTAGCTGTTAAAGACTCAAGTAAAGACTGGAGTGAAGTGACAGTGGTGAGCTACGAAAAGACACTGTAGTGGCTCTAGTGCCTCTTCATATCAGGCATACCTCTTGGGAGGTGCATCCACGACCTAAGAAGGATTATGGAGGGTTATTATTGAGTGATTGTAGTGAGGATATGATGTACTATTGATGGAGAGAGAGAGAGAGAGTCAGAGATAGCCAACTCTATCAAAATAGTGTGATTGTATATGAGAGATTGAGAGAGAAGACTATGAAGACATTGAAGATGAATACTATGTGATGTATTTCCATTCAAAGATGGTGTATTCCTTTGCTTTCTTTGTTCTATTGATAGATTTTATGAAGATGTTGAAGAATATGGTTGATTCTATCAAATCCGTGGGAGATCTACATGATGCTGCATGAAGATTTGTTGCGCCTGGTGTTCTTTTCCTCATTGTGATCATATAAACCCTAATAAAAAAGCTTGTTGATGTTACAAGATAGATTTTATTACAAGATAATTTCCTTTTCCTTGGTGTTCCTCTTGGGGCTCTATGTTTTTGGTGCGCAGCCGGGGAATCTTGCCATCAACAAGCACCAGAAGAGGCTAAAAATGAAGAAAATGGCATTGCCAAGAAGAGAAGAATTCAATGGATGTTTGTAAAGTTCCTTCTTCCACTGAAGAGTTGGAATTTCTCATAATCAAAGCCACTTTCCACAAGAAGTTCATCCCACAATGGCGGAAACACATCACCATCATGATGCATGCTCTATGTGGTGGACAGTTTTCTCTTCCTGTTGAAGTAGCAAAAACTTGCATCTTGGTGACAAACTGTTTGGGAACAAACTGAAGAGGAGAAACGGAGAGAATGACCATCCATGGAAGATTTGGCATTCATTGAGAAGTTTCCAGACATCATCAAGTGGGAGATTGTGAAGAAGCTTTAGGAGTCTTGGTCTGTGGAGGTTCACAAAAATAAGAAGGAAAAGAGTTGGAATTTGTTTGTGGATGCTCAACAGCAAGATACATGGGATGCTTGGTGCACTGACAATCTTCTGTTTGTTCAATTAGCAACCCACTGGAAGTTGGTAGATAGAGTGTTCTTTACAACATACACTGTTGAAACCATCAGAAGCTGGCATTACTATGATAATGGCACCACCACAATGCTTAGATGTATGCATTTTGACACCTTCAGAACCGAATACCTTCCTCTGTGCAGTGGCATGAAAGCAGAATTCAGAGATGTTGAAAAGGAAGAAGTAGAAGAAATGTTGGCAAGAGAGTCCTCCAGAGACTGAAGTCTTTTGTTATCCCTCTGTGGAGCACTAACAACATAGTGGAGCCAACCCCCTGATGAATGATGCAATAAAGAGGCAAGCATTAGAACGAGTCCAGAGGTACGTGAGAAGAGAGAAGGCAAGAATCAAAGCCGAGAACGAGCTCGCAGCAGAAGCCGCCTTTGATGCCCTTGTGGAACTCTTTACAGAAGTCCCAATGGCACATCAAGCCCTTCCTCCTCCCGCTGGAGGTCCACTTCCAAGCCAGATCCGTCCTGGAAATATTGATGACATGCTAGCAAATGTAGTCCCATTGCCAGTTTTTAAGGGAGAGTACAATGAAGAGCCCGATCTTCATGTAGCAGAGTTTATGGTAGCATGTGTGGCTAACAATGCCAGAACCCCTGAGCATTGGCTAGCAATATTCCCTGCCACTTTCAAGGGCACGGAATTTTAGTCGTATGAGAGATAAGCAGCATGAACTTTTGGCACATGGGACGACCTGAAGCTGGCCTTCCTCACTAAATTCAGGCATGAAGGCTTTGAAGAGCGGATGCGAGAGGAATTTATGAATTTAAGTCAGTCCTCTGGAGAAAGACTAGAAGCTTATGCCTCACAAATGGAATCCATCCTGAAGAGATGGACTAACCATAATCTAGATGATGGCATTCAGAAGGGGGTGTTTCTCAGAGGATTACAACCAGAAATTCGTAAGTTTGTGGAGCTGCAAAGACCAGCCACACTGCAAGCTGCAACCGAAGGTGCAAGACTGTACGATGAAGTGGAAGCTAGATTGGTGATGAATCCAGGAAGAGGAGTCCTACCTCCTCTGATGCCAGGAATGATGTACCCACCAAATGCAGTCCCAGGGACAGTCCCCTACCCCTACCAACAGATGCCCCCAGTATTACAGTACAGTGCACCAAATTCACAGTGGTCACAATCAATGCCTCAAATGATGGTTCAACCATAATAACAATGGTCCCAACCAATTTTCCCAATGCCAAATCAGCAGCAATAGTGGAACCCTACCAACTGGAGCCAACAACCAACAGTTCAAACAGGAGCTCTGAATCAGAATCAGAACAGAGATCCCTCTACGCCAGCCCAATCTGTTTATATAGTGATTACAGAGACTCCTCAAAACCCTACTGCCAGTGCCTCAAGAGGAGAAAGCTTGAAGGATTATTTATCCAACTCAGTTGCAAATATCAAAAAGGAGTTGATGGATGTGATTATAGAGCAGCTACAGACACTAAAAGTGAATACTGCCAGCATATCCAACGTTGGAGGAGCAGGAAGAGATGTGATGCAGTCAAATACTTGGTGTGGTAAGTGTCATTAAGCAGGCCATTTAGCCACTGAATGTACACGAAAACCAACCATTCCTGGAGCCTTCTGTTCCTACTGTTTGCGGAAGAACCATACAGAGGATATTTGCTCTATGAAGGAGATGCATGATATGAGAAGGAAGGAAGAAGATGCAAGATTCAACTTGCTGGAATCCAAAATGACAACACAGGATATTGGATCCAAGCCTAGAGAGTTTGGTCCTAATTTTGGTCCAAGGAGGTTTCCCTCTCAAAGTTACAGAGGAAGATCAGAGATCAGAAGTGGAGTGTTACAGATGCGGAGAAAAGGGACACATTTCACCAAATTGTCCAAATCCCAGAAGGTCAGTGGATTACAAGCCCTTATGCAGTCGATGCAAAGGAGAAGGCCACACTGCAAAAGACTGTCCAAGCCCAGCCCCAGTAAAAAACAGTGCTATTGATAATCCGGCCAAGGCCCAAGAACCTACCTCCAATTTAGTGGAATTGAAAGTTTCTGCCATCACGCGTGCAAAGAAGAAGGAACCACCTATCCAGAAAGAAAATAATCCTCCTGCCAGAACAGTGAAGTTCAATCTTCCACCAGAAGAACATAACAGAACAAAGCCTGACAGTACCGTACAGAGCACTACAGTGCCACAAGGAGTCCCAGAGAAAGTTCCAGAAACAGGACCAGAGGTCCAGGAGATAGAAGAGGAGGAAGTGCCACAAGTGGCAGAAGAAGTTCCCATGATGCCCCTGTTGGAAGAAAAAAGGAAAATGAAAATGGGTGTTGCCCCATTCCCTAACCGGTTAGAGAAGCCAGTGGATCCTATTAAGGAATACGATCTGGTTAGAGATCTAGATACCTTTAAACCAAACCTCACATTCCGACAATTGTTGATGTTGTCTCCCAGTTGCCGAAAAAGGTTCAAAAGTATACTGACAAGAAGACGTGGCTTAAGGATTGCTCCCTCAACAGCAACAAAGTCCAACAAAGCTCCAGAGCCTGTAAAAGAAGTGGACGTGGCTAACGCCTTCCTAGATCCGGGTACCCTAGAGACTGGTGTGTGGATATAAGGCTGCTTTATTGCAAATGCACTTATTGATGGTGGCTCATCAGTGAACATTATGACAGATGTGACAATGAAGGACCTAGGCCTACAAGGTGTGCAACCAACCCAATGGCTCATCAGACTGGCGGACATAGCAGAATCAAGCCTTTGGGCATTCTCCCATATGTGAAGACTACAGTGGTTGGAAAAGATTATTGGCTAACCTATCTGGTGGTGAAGCCAAACTCTTATGGTACATCCTACCCTCTGTTACTGGGCAGACTATGGATTTTTGAAGTTAGAGCAAGGACGGATTGGTTCAAAGGAACCTTGACCTTGGGTAGAGGACCTAATAAAGTGGTGCTGAAGCTATATGGTGCTCAAAAAGGACATGGATCCACCTCCTTGGAATTATCTTCTGACTCCCCTAATGAGGCTACAGATGGAACATTAGCAACGAAGATGCTGTCAAACAGATCCTTCCCAAGAAAACAGTGGTACGTTCCTTAATAGTGGATACTTTAAGCCAACTCCCAAAAGATGCAAAGTCCCTATCAATGGGTGAATACTTCTTGCCTGAACCAGGAACGATTTCCAAAATCGCTTTTGACAGTGAGATAGAAGCATGGATGTACTGCTCTCCCTGTTACATGGCCATAGCAGAGCCAAAGATAGAGGCAGAAGATGAAATAGAGAACATGTTCTTCTCTTACAGAGCTCCTATAGAGACAGAGACAACGACCGAAGAGGATGGAGATGATATGGAAGAAGAAGGTTATGAAAGCAAGACGGAAGAGTCTATCCCACTTGAAGAGGATACATATGAAGAAGAAGTTCAAGAAGCATCAGAAGCAGACGAGCTCATGCTGTGGGACAGAATGGCGATGGTACCATTTGGTCTGATAAATGGATTTTCTCATATGCAAAATCTTTATAAGAAATGGTTAAAGAAGACCAAGCCGTCTTTTAGCAGTGGCTCATGCCGCCCTCACCCACCTTTGCCAAGAAAAGATGATGATGATGCACCGTGTCAACAAGCACTAGTCTCACGATTCCAATAGGCATCAGAGGGTCCTTGTTATGTGATGTTCCTAGACGTGTCATCAGAAGATGAGTCTCCACCAAAACCCGAAACGGCTCTAATCCCATTTCAACATCTCAAGAAGCAACCTAAGTCTCCACCAAAAGAAGAAGTTGGTTCTAGTGGGACATCGGAAGAGGATACCACCCCCTTTAAGGAGTCGGATCTGTATCCAGAAGCAGTCCGTGGGACCTTCATCTGTGAAGTAGAAGGTGAAAGTCAATTAACTTTTGTGGATGCAGATGGCACTAAACGCCATTTGAAGGTGGGTAGCAGCCTACCAGAAGAGGAGTTGTCAACCTTGTACAACTTGTTGAAAGAGAATTTGGACGTGTTTGCGTGGTCCTACAAAGACCTAAAGGGGATTGATCCCACAATATGTCAGGATCATATTGATTTGGAGCCTGATGCCAAGCTAGTACGACAACGACAGAGGTGAATGAATCCAAATTATTCCACATTGGTGAAAGCAGAGCTGCTGAAGCTTCTGGAAGCCGAGTTCATCTATCCAGTGGCAAATAGTGAATGGGTCTCACCCATTGTGGTTGTACCCAAGAAGAATGGCAAGCTTCCTATATGTGTGGATTTCCACAAGTTGAATTCCAAGACAAAGAAGGATCACTTTCCGATCCCTTTCACAGACCAACTGTTGGACACAGTGGCAGGATATGAGCTTTATTTCCTTCTGGATGGATTCAGTGGATATAACCAAGTGCAAATAGCAGAAGAAGACCAATCCAAAACAACCTTCACCACAGAATGGGGGACCTACGCTTACCGAGTGATGCCGTTTGGACTTTGCAATGTCCCTGCTACCTTCTAGCGAGTCATGATAGCCGCATTCCAAAATCATCTGCACGACTTTATTGAGGTATATTTGGATGACTTCTGTGTCTATAGTTTGATCCGTGATGAACACTGGGGACATTTGGAACAATGCTTTGACCGATGCCGGGAGTATGGGATTTCCCTCAACCCCGACAAATGCATCTTTGGGGTCTCTTCTGGAGTTCTGTTGGGCCACATTGTCTCTGCATAAGGGATATCAACAGACCCTGCAAAGATAAAAAAGATTGCAGCTCTGACATCACCCACCAACCTCAAACAGTTGAGGGGATTCCTAGGCCATGTGGGTTACTACAGAAGGCTCATAGCTCATTTCACAACAAAGGCAACCTCCTTGCACAAGCTTCTGAGGAAAGATGCAGAGTTTATTTGGACAGAAGAATGTGACAAAGCCTTCAACACTCTGAAGTAGTGTCTGATTGAGGCACCCATTCTGCAACCTCCTGACTGGACGAAGGAGTTCCATGTACACACTGATGCATCAGTTGAAGGGCTAGGTGTTGTCCTATGTCAAAAGGGCCCCTTGAAATTAGATCAACCAATCTATTACGCAAGCCGAAAAGTCACTGATAGAGAACGGAACTACATAGTGACAGAGCTGGAGTGCTTGGCAATGGTGTTTGCCTTAGAGAAGTTTCGCCATTACCTACTGTCTACCCACTTTAAATTTTACGTGGATCATGAGGCCCTGTCCTTCCTGATGAACAAAGCAGACGGGAAAGGACGAATGATGAGATGGCTCCTTCTATTCCAGGAGTTCAACTTTGAGGTGATTACCAAACCTGGTCGTTCCCATGTTTTGGCTGATCATCTGTCGCGTATCCCACAAACTGCAAACGAGGAGCAAGATGATCCAGACCTCCCTGATGCTTCCCTATTCCTGGTTGAAACTGTAACCCCCTGGTATGCAGACATCGCTAATCTGCTGGCAACCCAACAGTACCCTCCTGGAATTTCTAGTCGGGAAAGGAAGAAGCTTATGTTAGAATCAGCCCCCTACACCCTGTTAGGCTGTGGACTATACAAGAAAGGCAAAGACGAAGTGCTCAGAAGATGTGTTGCAGAAGATGAGATTGGGATTGTTCTGAAGGCTTGCCATGACGAGCCATGTGGAGGCCCCTTTGCAGGAGAAACTACAGCTAGAAAAGCTCTGCTAGCAGGTTACTGGTGTGGCTGACCATCCATAAGGATGCCTATGATTACTACAAGCGATGTGAGGCTTGTCAGCGAATGGGGAAACCCACCAAAACAAGTGCTATGCCATTGCAACCTATCCTTCCTTTGAAGCCGCTTGAGAAGTGGGGCATCGACTTCGTAGGCCCAATCGATCCTCCCACGAGAAGGAAACAGAACCGATACATCCTGGTATGTACGGATTATTTCACAAAGTGGTGTGAAGCTAAAGCCCTAAAGCGGGACGATGGTAACAACGTGGCCCTGTTCATGTACGAGAATATCATCACCCATTTTGGCAGTCCCTTAGAGCTGGTAAGTGATAGAGGCACTCATTTCATTAATAAAGTCATGGAAGAGTTGATAGAGTTGTATAAGATCCGCCATCGCAGGTCCACTCCTTACTACCCCAGAGCCAACGGCCAAGTCGAAGTCATGAATCGCATCCTTGGCTCGATTCTGATAGGAACAATTGCTGCACATCATCGTGATTGGGATGATCAACTTACAGAGGCCCTCTGGGCATACAGAACCTCCCATAAAGCAGCAACAGGACAGACACCCTTCCAGCTGGTGTATGGTACATAAGCTATTTTCCCTGTTGAACTGGAATTGCCCTCTTTGTGAGTGGCTATCAAAGAGCATTTGGGGGACGATGATTCACTGCAACGCCGTCTCCTGCACCTGGAATGTTTGGACGAAACTCGTAGGATGGCTCTACAGTGCATGGAAGCCATGCAAGCTCGACGTAAGGCTTACCATGACAGCTTCATCAAGCACAATGAGTTCAAAGAAGGTGATTTGGTCCTAGCCTATGATTCACGATTTGGCAAGTTTCCTGGCAAGCTCCAATAGCGGTGGATGGGCCCATATAAGGTACTTACTGTCAACCCTAATGGATCTGTCCAAGTGCAGACCGTTGATGCCTTTGATGATCCCTTCCTGATCAATGGATATCGCCTGAAGAAGTACTTCCCTCCTTGGGGATCTTGACAATCACGGTCACCTGATCCTTTCCCCGTTGGTGTGGCACTGTAACTCTTATGATTCTACTTCTGATAGCCTTTCTTGAGCCACTCCTGATGAGGTGGACGCAACCCTCTGTCCCCTCAGCCCCACCTTCCAGCCCTGATCTCTTATCCTCTATTTTCCACCAGTGGCAATGGCGAGGTTGGTTTTGACATATGGTCTTTCTACCATTCCTTTCCTAATAAAAAAGAAAAAAACATATCGGTCATAGGAGAAAAGGACTTAGGTCCCTATCATGCCGACCTATTCTTCAAGAAAAGGTGGAAACACCCTCGGGAGTAGGAGAAAAAGAAAAAAAAAAGAAAAGAAAAAAATCTGTTATGAGAGAAAAGGAAGAAATTCCCTATCATAGCAGGCCTCGTTCCAAGAAACGGTGTTTAACACCCTTGGGCGGGAAGCTGGCTGTGGAAAAGGTTGCAACACCTAGCATTCCAGAAAGTGGATTCATCATTTGACATCCCCAGGATCCAGTTCTGAAGCTGCCTCCCTTGGTGCGTTGTGTCCTGGGTCTTTCTGCAGAGTGTCTAACTGTCCTCTAGCAGACGACATGTCCTATGTAACACAACGTTCGATCTGATGGCTACCTCCCTGGGTATTCCTCTTCAACAACTAATGACACGATCTTCATTGACAAACAATCGAGTGATGTGAGCTTTCATCCTAACCGGATGGGGAAGTGAGTATGGGTTGCCCTCTGTAATTATCAATAGAGCGTGAGACAGAGGGTGGGTCGAGTGACCAGTCTTTCCCTTCAAATCAAATGAGAGGTGAGAAGTGTGAATGCAGTGTTGCACGCACAAGATGGGCCTCTCAGTGCACAAAGCACAATCTGTTCTGTGCACTGCACCATAAGGCTCCCTAGCCTTCCTTCTCGCACCGTATGCCAGCACAGGGCGGGATGCACAGTTGTACCATGAAATGCGCACAAGGCATACAACTTGTGCACAAGTGACCGTGAGGATTACATCAACGGGTTTCAGGACATGGTTGCCCTCTGTATCTTTCAGCAGAGCGTGAGACAGAGGGTGGGCTGAGTGTGATTGGAGTTTCTTCAATCAATTCTCGAGAGGTGAGATTGAGGGACGTTACGACACTTGGAGTCAGGTATGTTCCCGTTTCCTTATGCACCCACGGGATGGGTCTCTGTCATCATCACAGGACAAGTCACCCTGTTCTGTACACTGCACTGTAAGGCTCCCTTCCCTTCCTCCTTGCACTTATGCCAGACAGGTTGGATGCACTAATGCACCATCAACTGTGCACCCTGGCATACTTTCTCTGTACCATCCCCCTTGTCGATTTCTAAACCGGGTATGAGATATGGGTTTCAATCATTATTCATCGAGTGCTATTAGTCATGGGGCGAGTGACTGTTCTCTCATCCCATCTGAGTGCTGTAAGCTGAGTGACTCTCCTTCGTCAGCGACATCGACTCGATGCGATTCCTTCAACCAGCTACCTCCCTAGGTGCTGCCGCGTGGTCCCTGCCATGAAGGACGTGTGTTGTGAAGAACCTTGGTACCTCCTGTAGCAGCCGACAACGACACAAGACGTGCCATCGACAGTCCACCTTGATTCCCTACAATATGGGCCAAGTTTTTCTAACCCTACATCTTCTGTTGTCAGTGATGTTCATGTTTTAAGCTTGGGGACGTTAGCAGTTGGTCTGTTGAGTGGTTCTAGGTGCTTGTTGCTCGGTTACCCCTGTCCGTTAAGGTTTTAAGTGTGGGGACGCGTCCCTGCGCGTCTACATTGCATGCCTCTGCATATGCCTCAACCTGCTAATGTCTCTATGCCATAACTTGCTTTTACCCTGATGGGGTACTTTACCCACCCACCCGTCTCCTGATATTAATTTTTCTTTATTTTTACGTGTTTCGCGCAACTTGTCCCGCTCGTGAACGTGCTTGTTTTTGATTTCACGCGTTTCCACACGCCTTGGTCGCGTCCGCGTGCCCCGTACTGACATCCCGACACTATTTTGATCTTGTCACGGCAAATTTTTTTACCCCGCCCCGCGCACGCGCGCGGGACAGGGGCATGCCTTTCTGTTCTTTTCTTTCTTTATTTACTTTATTATTAGTTTTTACAACCAAAACCAACCCCATTTATTATCCCCACCCCCCCCACCCCCCATGGGCACCCATCTACCCCATTCCCCCACCCCCCGGGCACCCTCCCCAATCCCCCCCACCCCCCTTTCTCTCTCCCCGACCCCTTCCCCCCAACCACCTCCCTCTCCCTTCTTTCTCTCTCCATCTCCCTGCGTCCCCTCTTTCTCTTCTCCATCTCCATCTTCTTCCTCCTCCTCCTCTTCTCCTCCCTCACTCCTCTCCTACCGCCGCCCCCGCCTTGGAAACGCACCCTACTACGCGCCCCTGCCGCCCACCGCCTGTTCGTGGCCGCCCTCCCTGCCGCCTCTGTCGCCACGCGCCCCTGCCGCCCGCCGCCTGTTTGTGGCCGCCCTCCCTGCCGCCTCTGTCGCTACGCGCCCCTGTCGCCCGCTCCTGTTCATGGCCGCCCGCCGCTCTCCAGGGCCCGCCTCCTGGCCCTGCACCCCCATTCCACCCCACCTTCCCACCCACAACCCCCACCCACTCCCACCCCCCTCCAAGCCCCCATTCCCCCCCCAGGCACACAACCCCACAACCTTCCCCTCCCCCCCATAAGCCCCCAATCCTACCCCACCACCCCCACACACACCTTTCCCCCCACAAGCCCCTGTTCCCCCCCCAGACCCACACTCCCACCCCGCAGAAACCCCCTCTTAAGCCCCCCTTCTCACCCTCTTTCCCGTACCCCCCGTCGTGACCTTCCCAACGACCACCCGCAGACACCATCAGAACCCAACGGTAACCCACCGACACACGCAGAACCTTGTAGCACCTATTTTCAGCCCCCTGACACACAAACGGGTGTGTGGGCGCGTGTGGTTATTTGTGTTCGGGTGCGGGAGTCCGCTACTAGTGGCTGTTCACGCGCATGGACACGCGTCCGTGCGGTAGTGTGCAGCCAGCTGTTCACACGCAGCTGACACGTAGTCCATTCCTGGTTATATTCCTGGATTTTTAATTTCCAAAACGTGAAAACCCTAAAAATACATTGAAAAATTAAACAAAAATCATTAAAAATCACTTAAAATTCAAAAAAAGTACAAAAAATTCTTAAAAAATTCCCAATTTTTCTGCAGTAAATTGTAATATTTTTCTAACCTGAAAATTTCAGAAATTTTTTAAGAAATATTTTAAAAGTAAAAATTCTTTTGATAATACACACAAAATGAGTAAAAATTCATTAAAATTGGTAAAAATACCAATTTAATTGCAAAAAATTCTTGAAAATTTCATTGACTTCTTTACTTATTTTTGGAATATTTTCTAATATGAAAATGATGTGCCATTTTATTCCATTATTATTTTATGGTAAAAATGCTTCATTAAATATCTAAATTTATGAAAAATCCTCTTTAATTCCAAACACAAGCTGAAAATTCTAGAAAAATCCAGATACCTTGGTTCTTTTTAGATTGCTGACCTATATTTTGGGGATTGAGACGTGCGCATTCATTGCATACACATACACCCACTTCCAGGTATTTTTTCTTTTATATTTTTTATTTTTTTCGCTACCCTAAAATCCATGTTTAATTTTTTACATGAACCCTAAACACCACCATGGCACGCGCACTCGCGCCAAACACACCTTTTTCTAATTAAAATCAACCAGCAGTTCACTTAGCACGCGCTAAGTGCGCTTAAGAGGCACTTTAATATTTTTAATTACAATGAACCAGCCGTCACAAGAGCACGCGCTGGCAAAAAAGTGCTCCATATCACCTTAATTTTTAATAAATGAATTTGCATTTAGAGACCCAGTCTGGGTATCGAAGTCCGGGATTCGGATTAATGCACCGCTCCAACCTAATAATTTGTAATTAAAATTTTAAGAAGGAACCGCCATTTTATTGTTAAGGTTTATCACTTAATTACAAATTCACCCATTGTTAATAATCCATAAAATTAACCTTTCATTAAATTAATTCCCCCTCACTGCACTTATTTCCCCTTTTTAATGAACTCGTTTCGTGGGATGGGTACGTGAACTCTTCGGAGTTGTCTCCATGGTCAAACCTGATTATCAAAGTTGTGGTCATGATATGTGTGGGTTGTTGTTATGTTTTGGTTCAGTTTCTTTGTTACGGTTAAGGATACGGTGTGTAGTTTTTTTTCTTTATTGCCTGATACGGGGATTTGGGTGTTTGCATGTTGCATAGCAGGAAGCTTTCGGTCGCATATGTGTAGAGGTCATGTCGAATTTTTTCTAGGCTGTGGTTTGCTTGGGGATAGTTGGTCGAATCACGTTTTATCACCTTGGTTGATATCTTATCCTTGGTTTTTGTCTGTTGCTTTGCAGGCATTCTCTTAGTTTGTCTGTGTTTGTGGTGTGTGTGTAACCATCTGAATGGCGCCCTCTCGTACTCCTCCCCCGATCCAATATGTTCCTTTGGCTGTACATGATTATTCTTTGTTACTGGATTCGGACGTTGTTGCTAAAGCTGGCTTGTCCAAGTTCGTGAGCCTGTCTTTCCCACTAGTTCCAGATGATCCTACCATTTGTGACAAGTTTTTAACCTCTTATAGTAAGAGGTCTGGCCTAGTCCGTGGCACTACTGTTCTTCTGACACCGAAGAGTCTAGGCAAGGCTCTTGGTCTGCCATATCGTGGGGAGTCTGTCCCTGCTGCCAGACAGTTGTTCATCAATGATGATATTTTGAAGCTGTTACAGAAGCAGACTCAAGATGTTCTTGATCCGAAGAAGGCCATTACCACATCAGGAGTGGGTGTCTCCATGATTTCTTATCCCCTATGGAAACAGCTATGCCAATTCCTTCAGGACAGGTTCATGCCTGCAAAATCCCCATCTCATTATCTTTCCAAGGAGTTGTTTACAGCTTCACGAATGATTTTGAAAGGCATAACTATTGATTGGAGTACCTACCTCCTCTCCAAGATGGATCATCGTTTTATCCGAGCTACTCCAGGAAATGTGACTAATGTTACATTTGGGTCCTTCCTCTATGTCTTTTTGCTACATGCTGCCCCTGCAAAGGAAGTTCCTTTACCTCTAGTTGATCCTCCAGAAGTTCCTTCTCTGCCTCATAATGAAGATGATGATGTGATAATTGAGGATGATGGTTCTCCTCCTCCCCTGGTCATTCAGAGAAAATGCCTCAAGAGGGTGGCTGATTCAGTGCCTACTCCTTCAGTTCCAGTGACAATTCCAGCCCAGTCTTGCAGCACCTTGCCTGCTTTCCTTCAGATGCCAAATCTTTTCAGAGCCCATAGAGACGGGATGCTAGAACTTACTATTCCTTCTGTTCACCGCCTGGTAATAGGAGATGCTATTCCGTTCCTGTGCAAGGATATCCAGAGTTCTATTGAACTTTCGATGACTGCCTGTATCCAACAATTATATTCTTCATTTTATGATGAAGTTCAGCAGTCTAAGGAGGAACTGAATAAGACCACTATTGAGTTAACCTCTGCTCAGGAGAAATTCTCTGACCTTTGTACGCAAATGGAGCAGCAGACTAAGCTCGTGGATACTCAGAAAGCTAAAATCTCTAAGTTGAAAGCTAAGTTGGCAGAAGCTAGGTCTCAAGTGGTTGCTATAATAGAGGAGAGGGATAAGTTACAGAAGGAGAGTCAAGAGATGAAGGAGGTGATAGCTACCCAAGCAGAGAAGTTTAAATCCACCACAGCTATTTTAGACCAGAGCAATGCTCAAATCCAGCAACTCAAAGATCAGTTGGCTCAGTCTCGGTCCAATACACAGAGTCCTATGCAACAGTTTCTCTTTTATCCCCTGCAGACTTGGCAGCTCTTCAGAGACAAGCTACCTTATGTCCCTTATTTCACGCCAAGGTGGAAAGATTGCAATCTCGCATGGATTTATTATGGTCTTCTTTTGAGTAGTATCAAGAATATGTTCCACCAGATCATTCCTTTTTTGTCCATTATCAACAACAGAAGTTGGCCTTCTATATAAAACTTTCCATGATGGATTTACCTATTCCAGAGGATGGATGTAGTGGGGCCCGATCCTCAGATTTGCTGATAGAAGTAGTGAGGATGGTTTTTGAAGACTCTGTCACTCCAGATACGATGCTTCTGTTCTATATGTACTTGAGGGGTGATTTACTGATTCCAGATGATGAAGATCTGGCTTGGTATGTTGGAGATGTGGTATTGCAAGCTTCTTTGTATGTCCGACATTTGGAGTTAAGGATTGATGAGATGTTCCAGGGATATTCTTCAAAGGTGGCTGAGTGTCCTGAGTTTTCATGGCACACTATGGTTGATGCTGTCATTTTGAATCACCGTCAAGTCAAAGCTTCAGCTCATGCCCAGAACGTTAACCAACTGAGGGTGGATCTTTTAGCCTATCTTTCCAACCAACCTCCATTTGATACTTCTTTCTTTGAAGCTTATCATCGTAGATCAACTTTAGGTCCATCCTTACCATGTCTAACTCATTATCAACAAATGGCTCATAGATATGATGCTTATATTTCCCTTTTTCAATCTAACCCAAAGGTCATTTTACCCCTTCTTTTCCAACCTCAAGGATCTCCTCAAATTCCTATCTTTACCCATTGTTCTTTTATTGAAGATCGAGTTTTTCTACCTCCTGATCCTTGTAAGGCCCCATCCCCTGACATTCTATCAACTTTTCCTGCTTATCTTTTAACGCCTTTCTTAACCGAATCTCCTCAATTTTCAGCAAATCCATCTTTAATCCATTCTTTATTTTATGATTTTGCCTATCCATTGCTTCATCCTCTTTCATTAGTCCCTCTTCCGTCTCCTAACACTTCTATTCCTAATCCTCCTCAGTTGGTTAGTGGGTATCCAGGTTTTGATCAGAAGATTCTTCGAAGAAGAGGCTGGAGTTCAAATGATTCCCTTACTGGACCTCAAATCAATTGGCTATTGATCCCAGGAGAATGGATAAGTGCTAGCCAGGCTTATCAAAATTATCTGCATTTTGCTCAGCAGTATTCTCAGTCTGCAGATCCTTCTGTGCTCTTAACTGCTCATTTTACTTGGTACCTGGCGCATATGCATAAGCATTCTCATAATGATTCAAAGCCTATTTCAAAGTTGTGCATGAATGTCAATGTGAGCATTGATTCCCAGCAACTGGATGTATTGTACTTTCACGCCCTCTGTTTGCCTAGCAGATACCTTGTCCTGTTGGAAAGGATGTGCTGCCTTCAATTTTTTCAGAATCCTCCCAAGACATTTGTAGATGAATCCTTGTCCATGGATCATTTTCGAAATCACCAAGCTTTCAAGAGGGATCATCTCCATTGATACCTTTGCCATGTATTGTGGATGATTTTTAATGATAAATCTCTCTTTTTGGAGGAGTCATTCAGATGGTTGTGTGTAGTGTTTGTGTTGAGGGTTAATTTTTGTCATAAGATCATGGTGGTTTCCTATTCAATTTGCTTTTGTATGAGCTACATTTTTGGAGAATTGCGGTGATGGTGTTGCTGGTTGGATAGTTAAAGATGATGCTGCAGAAGAAGAAGAAACCTCTTATATCCTTTACAAGTTTGTTGTGATTTCCAAATTGATAAGAAGTGTTAATGTATGAAGGGTTTTCCTTTTGTTGTATTCTTTCTATCAGATACAAGTTATCAGTGGGGTCGTGGTTGGATGGACTGTTTTTGAAGATTTATTGAAGATCAAAGTTGAGCTTTTGAATGAACTTGTATTCCCTTTTTCTTGGGTAGCGAGGACGCTTCCTTATTAAGTGTGGGGATATGTTGAGTATTGAAATGACCTGTTTTTTGGCTGTTGTTTATTAGTAGAGATGTGAAGTTCTGTTGATGTTCTGATATGTTCTATTTGGTCCTGATAGCTTCTATTGAGCTTTTGTTTTGTTCTGTTTTCTCTCTGTAAGGAAGGATGGAGTATTGATTGATAGGGTTTGAGATTGTTTGAAAGCTTATTGAGTGATTTTTGATGGTTTGGAATGGTTTTGGTATGAGTTATGTGGTTCTGATGCTTTCTGTTGACCTTCTGTAACTCTCTGATGAGCTTCTGTGAGCCTCTGTAGACCTTATGTATGCTTCTGTATGTGTTCTGTTGGATGAGAGTGTAGCTTGGGAAAGTTTTCTAGCCTTGGAAAGAGGTGAATACAAGTGCAAAAGAGCTAAAAGAAGTCAAAGAAGTAGCTGCTGAAGACTCAAGCAAAGACTGGAGTGAAGTGACAGTGGTGAGCTACGAAAAGACACTGTAGTGGCTCTGGTGCCTCTTCATATCAGACATACCTCTTGGGAGGTGCATCCACGACCTAAGAAGGATTATGAAGGGTTATTATTGAGTGATTGTAGTGAGGATATGATGTACTATTGATGGAGAGAGAGAGAGAGAGAGAGAGAGAGAGAGAGAGAGAGTCAGAGATAGCCAACTCTATCAAAATAGTGTGATTGTCTATGAGAGATTGAGAGAGAAGACTATGAAGACATTGAAGATGAATATTATGTGATGTATTTCCATTCAAAGATGGTGTATTCCTTTGCTTTCTTTGTTCTATTGATGGATTTTATGAAGATGTTGAAGAATATGGTTGATTCTATCAAATCCATGGGAGATCTACATGACGCTGCATGAAGATTTGTTGTGCCTGGTGTTCTTTTCTTCATTCTGATCATATAAGCCCTAATAAAAAAGCTTGTTGATGTTACAAGATAGATTTTCTTGCAAGAGAATTCCCTTTTCCTTGGTGTTCCTCTTGGGGCTCCAAATCAAGGGTTCCATATTCTCGACCCCCCCTTGAGAAATATGTACTTGGAGTCATAGAAAAAAACAAGGTCCTCTGCGAGCTGCTTAGCTATACGCCGAGAAATCTACCAATTTTGAGGTGGTAACACTTAAAAGAACATGTGAAACTCTTGACATTTTGCCACTCATAGCAATTCAAAGGGTATACTTCTGTAAATACGAGATAAGTAGTTACATAGATATCATGAAATTTCTCATTCTCAATGAGTTGCAAATACTTACTGTTTGCAATGTTTCGTTGAAAGGGCATAGTGAGCACAATATGTATTTGTTTTTGCGTGAATACATGTTGTACAAACACATCTATTACAAGGTGAGAATCAACATTCCTTTGTCTGAGAGCTAAAATTTTACCCTTCTAATGCTTTGATACATTTGCAATTGTAGATGCTTTCACCCTGAAAGCTCCCTTCATACTTGGATGCATATGTACCCAAGACGAGCAATGATACATATTAGTGATCCAATTCCCTTCTTTATCTTTTCTATTACATACTTCTATCGAGATAATGCTTGTTCTCTTCTCTTAAGCATTATAACCTAGGCATTAGATGTAAATAATTATGTATTAACCCCTAAATAATAAGCATTTTAAGTTTGTCTAGTAATCACCAATATGCCATACAAATCAACATGTCATTAAGAGATGTTTACACTTTTGTAAACATACACAAACATTGACATCGAAACGCATGTGGATATGTACATTGACACAAAGTATAGATTCAATTTCAAGGCATCACTTTAATCATACAATTTACATGAAATATAATGAAAATAATAGCACAAGAATACTCAAAGAATTTTACCAAAATAAATTTTATTATAATGAATAGGAGTTTGATTTGACTCAATACATTGTATGAAACATGGGTATTATAGAGTAGTTGTTACAAGGATAGTAGCCACATGGCATGCAAATCTTAATAGGCACATTGGATTGACAGCTTAGATATTATATGACCCAACACATTGTGCATTATATGGATGATATGATACAAGAGTTTCATGTATCATTTCCAATTGGCATGGAGATCTGAATGGACACATAGGACCAATAAAGTAGAGGATTTTTGAACCATCAACTTCTAGCAGATCCATATCATCCAGCACAAAGGAATCAGTCACCACATCAAAATAGTCAATCAAGAATTATGTGCTTCATCTAAACCTTGTATAATACCTGCATGTACAAAAAAATACATGCATGAATCACTTTTAACAAAAATACTTGCATGAATCCCTTTTAACAAAAAAATATCTAGATAACTACATGAATAGAAGCAACATAAAATAGGGCCAATTTATCTATAAGCTAATTTGCTAAAGATAAGATTGAATCGTTGCTAATCAAAACCCATTTCAAATGATGGACAAAAGAAAACATCAATCCCATCAAACATAAACTTAACTAATTAAAAAAAATAAATTTTGGTACCACAAAATATGGCAGATTTACCAGTAAATTGAGCTACAGAATCTCTGCTTTACCTTGTGTTAAGTGCTGCAACAACAATTGATCCTTAAGTTAGAACTAGCATCAAACCCTATTGTAAAGATAGTATAAAAGGAAAATGCAGAGAGGAAGAAAGAGAAAGTATGTGAGTATGTGGGAGAGAGAAAGAAATGAGCATCTATCCAATCTTGCCTAAATTGATCTCTGCAAAAGACAATAGCAAGAGTTAGTATTTACATGAAGGTATACTGAAAAAACAGTAGAAAAGAGAAAACATAGAGAGAGAAAGAGAGAGGGAGAGAGAGATGAGCACTTATACAATGTCACCCAAAATGATCTCTACAATAAAACAACAACAAAGGTCAGAATTAACATCATGTTGTATTGAAAATATAGTAGCAAAAAAAAACCAAACACAGAGAGAGAGATTAACACCTTTGTCTCTTGCTCCAAATAAACTCTAAAGAAAACAACAATTAGAACCAACATCAAATTCTATTGAAAACACAACATACAAGAGAAACAAAACATAGAGAGAGGGGGAAAGGAGAGAGAGAGAGAGAGAGAGAGAGAGAGAGAGAGAGAGAGAGAGAGAGAGAGAGAGAGAGAGAGAGAGAGAGAGAGAGAGAGAGAGAGAGAGAGAGAGAGAGAGAGAGAGAGAGATGAGCACCTCTGCCTCCTCCTACCCAAAACAACCTTTGCAATAAAAAAACAATAACAGTATGTTAACAATCAGACAAAAAAGGTGGAAACTCTGAAAAAGCTAAAGCAGAAGAAAAAGGCCAAGGAAAAGTGAAACGGAAGACAAAGGCACACAAGGAAAATCTAGAAACACAAGAAGCGCAGAAAAGTCCCAAATAAGAGAGAAAGATGCACAAGGAAAAGCGCAAGTCAATAATTTTGTAAAAAAGCGCAAGTGCATCGTGATTTAATTTAAGGAGCTCCGGGCTCTCACCAGGATCTCACCCATGCCATGTAAAAAAGGGGATAAGGGGATGACCGGCCAAAAGGGATTCAGGATTTTGTATATAAAGTTGAAAAGTGAATGAGAAGCTCATTCTTGTGTGTGGCCAAAAGTGGGTCTCCTCTTCTTCTTCTTCTTCTTCTTCTTCTTCTTCTTCTGCTTGCTTGAGCTTGTGCTTGAGAAAGGGTGTGTGAGAGTGTGAGGGAGTGAGTGTGTGAGGGAGTGAGTGTGTGAGGGTGAGGGACCGAGGAGGAGAAGCTCTCCATCTTCGCCTCTTCTTCTCTTCTCTTGCTCGTGGCTATCGAGCTTGGAGCATGGAGCTTGAGGATGGAGCTTGCTTGAAGCTTGAACTTGGATCGTGAAGCTACCAGAGTGCGCGGGAGAGGAGGTAACTCGATCGGCATGGAGGTAAACTCACTACACCCGTAGATATGGATGTCACGTTACCTATGTGAGAGGTAGCCATTAGTGCTCGGCTTGGAACGCTTGAAACAATAAGCGGTCCGTGGGTCTTAGCGGTTGAGCGAAGGCTCCCACATTTTGGTTCCGCTTTCGGGACCAACGGATTCGAGCCTTGAGCGCTTGCGCGCTTCGAATCGAGCATTGAAGTAGGGTTTTCCCCGAACCGGTGCTTGAGGTAGATAGGTAGGAAGCAAGGGAGTTTGAAGAGGTATTCGATCTCCTTAGCAAGTAGGTTTTTGTTGTTTTGGACTTGGGAAAGCATGATGGAGTAGTGTAGGTATTTTTCTTATAATTTTTTCTTGCATTTAGGAAGGATAGGAGCAAAACATTGGAGCAAATAGTAGGGTTTTTTGTTGCTGTACAACAGGCTGAAACAGGGAAATAGGGACATAGATTCAAATTTCTGGATGGAAGAGTATGAGGGATTAATTTTTGAGGTTACAGCAGGTTGGGATGGGGCAATAAGAGGCCTAAGGAACCATGAAAGATCACATTTGACATCCTGCCTTCTGAGAAGAGAGTGAGCTTGAGAGCCAGGGAGAGAGCGAGAGAGAGAGAGAGAGCAGTGGGGAGACCTCTGAAGTGCCGATCGATTCGAGCGCCACAGTGATTCCAGGTAAGTTTGGCATTTCCATGTAGTGTTTTGTACCTATTTGGAAGGCGCTGGATGATTCTGTGGAGTAGGCACTGGGCTTGATTCATCGCCCGCAACTTGCGACAATCGTCTGCGTAGTCAGACCACATTGTTTGGGTCTGAGTCCCAGAATTGGACCACCTTTTCCTGTCCGATCGGACACTCGACCATCCGATTTTGAAAATCGAACACTCGGACCCTGGAAATCGGACACAAGGAATCGGATAATTCAGAATCGGACACCTGTCAAAATCGGACGTCCGATTCCAGAAATCGGACGTGACCAAAATTGGACCACTGGGCCGATCGGACCAACCCAAAATTGGACGTCCGATTCTGATAATCGGACTCCAAAAAATCAGGCATCTGAGAATCAGACAGAAAACTATCAAAATCGAACATGTATCTAGAACACAAATTTTGACGCATCTAAACCCCGAAATTGACCCCAAAGGCTACGTAGAACTAAAGGCACATCACAGATCCATCATTGGGCTGAAACTTAGAGCAAGTAGTTCAATATTTGACTATAAAGGGTCCTCCAAATTGCACATGGTGTTTATCGTAACGGCCCTGCGGGCGGGGGGGACTGCCCCCCCGAACCCCCACAGAGGGGGCTCTGTCCCCTCCGCACCTCCTCCAAGTAGGTTGGAGAGAAAACGCGCGTCGTGAGAAGAAGATTTCAGCTTAAGCAATCGTTTTGATATATATATATATATATATATATATATATATATATATATATATATATATATATATATATATATATATATATCACGAGTATGGATTCTCACTTGCAAAAGAGCAACCAAAAGCCCCTACCCGAATAGAGAGAGATAGAGATCAACAATATCAAGCTGCAATTGCGAGGACTAGATATGACAGTCCTGATGATAGATGCTCCTTGAATAGCACTGCACTGACGATCCAAGACATCAATGGAGAATCCACATCTGGTAGTGTAGTTGGGGACTCAAGGGCATTTGTCAGAAGGCTTAAATTTACAAGCCAAGATGCGAAAGACGAAGACATAGCACCACCTGCTTATCTTAGGGTCAAACTCACCACAAAAAGAGAGCATACTATCGATGCTCTGAGTGATGAAGGAGCAGATTTTAATATCTTGACCTATGAATCATGGGCCCTACTAGGATAATCAAAGCTCACACTGACTAATGCAACTCTTAGCCCTTATGGGGGACACTCACAAGCACTCATGGGGAAGTGCAAAATCCTTGCGAAAATTGAAACTGAGAGCTTGCCTATCCTATTTCATGTTCCTCCAAATAGTGCTAATTACGGGAAGGAAACCCTCCTAGGAAGACCCTTCAAAAGGGTGACCAAGTGTGAGGCCGACTATGTAGCACAGAGGATACACCTGACACTACTGGGTGTGAGGATAGTCACAACCATTAGCAAGGATGACCTCATCAAACCTTGAGGGAAAGGCAAGGAGGGTGTTGACATAACAGTCAAGCCTGCTAATGAGAGCAAGGACTTGTTGGAAGAGTTGATACAGGCACATGTCGAATAATGAGAACCAGTAAGTGAGGCCATGCCTGAAATGAGAAGATCAAGAGACAATGCCAAGGACGGGCTTTGGACTTACAAATTTCGTAGAAGACCCCAAAAGAAGCCCAAGCCTTATAGACGAAGGCATCGATGGAGGGTCAGCACAATGCCACTATGGATATCCAAAGCATTGCATATGCTCAAGGGTATTACGCAGGTAACTGATGGATTTGGATACCAAAACCCCTTGCTAAGCCTCCCTTGTCGACTGAAGACCAGATCGTGTCAAGAGCAAAGAAGCGTAGGAGGAGATCTAAACGAAAAACCAAGTCTCGAGTCAACAACAGTGGAGTGACCGAGCCCCTCATGGTCGAAACCAAGAAACCAAACAGGACCAATCGGAGGGTAGATCCTCAGCCTAGCATGCTTGACAGGCAGATATCAGATGTAATCTTTGAGGATACGCAAAAGCCACTAGTGCCAAAGAAGCCTTTGATTCCCCAAGAGGATAGCAGGTATCATATGCTTAACATTGCTCATGGCAAGGTTAAATGCTCAACAAAGCAAATAGCAAAATCATCTAACAGCCACGAGCAAATCTCCCAACCAGTGTCAAAGCCACTTAGGAGTCCCAAGTCTTCTACACCCTCTTCCCCTAAATGGACACAGGAAGCACAACAGTCGTCAAGTGCGGTTACTCAATCCCAATCTCTACCTACATCAGAGCTTCCAAATGTCCAAGAGGCAGGATACAACACCACCCTTAGCTCTCAACCTAAGGATATGCCTGTGCGATCCACCGAGGATAGCTCAATTGATACTCGATCTACCCAAGTGAATGCTCTAAGGGCAACAAAAGACATGACCACTTCCAATCGACCTAAGGACTTGACATCGCAATCCACCAATAGTAGCAAGTCCACTGAACTAGCTGCTACTACTTCCAATCAGGGATCATAGCAGTCACAGCCCTTGGCCATGACAATGCCCCTTGCCAAATGTGTCCTTAGTAGTTTTCCTGTGGAGGAGGTGTCGCAACCAACTTCATTGACAACTCCAGCACTTCCAAAGTGCCTAAAGTCTAGGCTGGAGGAGTCAAACAGAAGGGAGTAGCTAGACTCTCCAAAACGGGAGGCAGTTGTACCCTCACAACCTAGCGAGGCTATTCAGCAGGCCACGACTACATCCCATAAGGACACACTAGAGAAGAGAATGCTGAGGCCCAACCAAGCACATTAACGGTTGACTTGGTCCAGGGTCCTGAGTCATTGAGAGATGCACCTTCACTGACCAAGAAAAAGAGGAGAAAATAGCAAAAACAACACCAGTTATAGGTGGTTGTGGACCCTAAGAGTATTGACACCAAGAGTGATGGAGAGGTGAAAAATAAAGCATCGAGTCCATCCACCTATGACCCCATTGATGCCTCTCCTAATAGCGGTGAAACCTCAGACACATCCGTGTGCTCTGAAAAATCAAAGTAGTCGTTACCATCAACGGTTGCTTGCAACACTCAATCCACCAACAACAGAACTCGCATTGACCAATGAAGAGTGGATACAACGCTGTCACAACAGGGTGACAAATTTATACCAGTCACATCCAAGGAGAACCATGATGCAATAACAAAGCCTCAGGAGAAACATGGAAACCCGAAGAGCATAAGCAATCCTAGAGTTGACCAATCTTGCTCATCTAGGCATGAGCCCCTAGCTATGCTAAAGCCTAGGCAAAATCCTAGAACCTTGTATGAGATAGCAACCGGGCAAGCCCTCTTTGAACATAGAAGTGTCACAGAATGCTTAACCGAGTTGGATGCTAAGCTCAAAGTGTTTGCACGTGTCTATGTCCTGGCAGATATGGGTGCATTTTCTAAAGAGCAGCTTGAAGAATACTTACCATTTCCCTTATCCTGGGAAGAGCAAGAACATCTTGACGAGCATTATAACAGCCTCCTGCATGAATGCATGTGACTCATTTCTGACAAGGAAGCTGACGAACTATGCTTAACTGTAACATTCAATGATGTGCTCTACCAACCAAATCTCTTAGAGATAGAGCAACTAAAGCAACAATTAGAGGGTCGAAGTCAATTTAAACAACGTTGGTGTGAAAACTGCATTGCAATGGCCGAACTAGGAGCCCAGATCATGACAGTCTCAGAGGAGCAATTGGCCAAATGGCTGTCTCAAAGAGACCCAACCTATGTGGAACCAACTTCCTTTCAAGTGCTGACTGCCATTTGGGGTATGGACTTAGTTGAAACTAGCCAAGAGAACTCTCTATCTAATAAGGTTCTCACTAAGGAGGAGTTACATGTTGCTAGTAGACTTGGACAAGGTTCCATGCTACTCGATGTTGCAAAATATCTATCGGTATTGAGTAAGCTGCCACGAGTACTAGATGCATGTGCCACACTCCAATACAATCCAGAGTTCTACAATTGGCTTTTATCCTTGTGAAGTGACATGGATTCGTAAATATGTACATCAATAAACAATGAATTTTGTGACCTTGTATAGACAATATCAAAACACATAAGCAATGATAGTCAAGTGCAGGGAGAAGAGTTGGGTTTGGCAGGCTAAGCTCCTCAGGTCCTCCTCTCACCACACATTTAGAAGTTGTGTGACCATTCCCACCTCCAAGGGGAGGGGATGCAACCCTCATTACCAACATAGGAAGCCTTGACTAACATCTCTTATGGTGTAGACAGGGTACCGTCCCTTTCTATACACCTTTCCCCCTTTCTGGTCTATCCTTCCAAGGATGAGCCCTGCCCCACTCCATGACAACTAGTCCATGCAACTTAGCATGAGCCAAGATCTGCTAATGGCTGGAGGCCAAATGAACATCATCATGGGGGCCATCCCTCTACAACAAACATTGCATGCCTTACCTCTCCCCTTCTTGTCATGTGCACTTGATAACCCACTGTATAATCCCTCCCATGTGAATAGTTTTATCCTGCCTCAAGGCCTAATCCTCGGTTCGCATATTGTAGGTCCCCCTATGGTAGCCGACATGGAGCACCCAATGTAGCTAGCTTGCAAGGACACCATTCACCATCGAAGGGAGCATGCAATACAAGCGCCCCCACCAAAATGCTATGTGCCTACTCTAAAGAGGTACACGCCAAAAAGAGGCCCTAAATGACACCGCCCAGGACGCAGGCCAAAAACCCCCCAAGCCAAGAGGATGAGGGCTCAAGGCAGCACACGGGGTGTGGCAACACCAACCGTGCAGCCTCCCACCAGAGGCTCAGGCACCAGGTGCTCGAAAGAGGAGAGGGCAGCTCGGGACAAGCAGGAATTTGACACATTGTTGAAAAGCATCTTGGAAACAGTTGCGGCCAGGGACTATACCATCCGGGTCCTAGCAGACATCTTCCTCGACCAGCCTCATAGGAGCCCCTCACCAGCACAACCTCTGTCGCCCGATCACCCAGACTCGCCCTTGCGTTTAATAAGCAAATGGTTAAAGTGCTGACATGTTCCCCGATTGTACAAACTTTTCATATTTGCGTTTAATATATTTCATGTCTTTAGCAAAAGAAAAAGCTAATCAAGCGCAGGTGATAAGTGTCTAAGTCAACACCATGGAATTCAGATAAGTGATGTCTCCCTATGTTGCACTAGTTTATTATAGTTGCGGCACATGTCGTGCATGTACTCTCATGAAGTGACAAGTGGATGTAGGATGATGCATGTCTTTGTGCAAAAGTGTTCAATGCCCAAGTCACCGCAAGACCACCGACCCCACAAAGAGCCGCGACAAAGCCACGATGTCGAAGGCAAAAAATCACCCGTGCGAGTGCCCACATCGCATGGCCCAAAGCATGATCGTAACCACTTCCCCTTTCTGGGTTACACTCTGCGCCGGGCACTCACAGCAGCTGTTACCCCAATTGTACCAATATTGCATGTTCCAAAGAGGGTTGCAATATCTCAAGTGTATCTCCCCATCTCAACAACTGCTTCTTTAACAACGAGGCTAGGGCACAATCATCACTGTAATATCCATTTCCTGAGCCTTCGAAGCTTGACATTCCCCAACCCATTGAAAGACTGATAGCCTCAACATATTGCAATGGTTGTACTCAGGCAAGTCCAAAAAAGAAAGCACAAGAAAAAGAAAAAGAAAAAGGAAAAAAGAAAAGAAAAGAAAAGAAAAAAGATACGAAGCACCCACGATCACAGTACAACACCTAGGGGTCCCCAAATTAGGCACGTCCAGTGACCTTGGTCGGCTGGCTCTGTCCCTAGTCTCCTAGCCCTTTAGCATCACCCACAATTGTTCAAGGCACATCAAGGGCAGGACATACCTAGGGAGCTTGTCTTGCCTATGATTAGACCTGTCACCGTGACCCATTTGCACGATTCCCCCTTGCACTTTGCCTTAATACCATTGCATTCAATTGTGGTAAGCACCACACGAATGGCCATGAAAAGTACACCGTCCTCATCAAGCAAGTCCACTAGCTCCCAGCTACCGAAAGTGCAGTGTCCCTGTGTCCAATTATGCTATGTCATGCAGTCACAATGCAAATGATGTCTCATACACCTTCACGTGTACTTCTTAACATGGACAACTTTGCTTCATCCACACATTGTTATGAGAAACCAGCCCGTGGTCTTCTAACTACGTAATATCTAAGTATGCACGAGCACACACATAATATTTGCACCGAAATATATACACAATTTGGGTCCTCAAGTGCAGGACAATATTCTCAGCTCACTTAGAGTTTGACCTGTCTCCCAAACTAATTGAACTATGTCTTGTGCACGATAGAGAAGACTAGCACTACCCCTGGGGAGAGACCACCTATGAGAGATTTTCAATTGCAGGTATTGAAGACTTCAATGAAAGTGTCGTTCGCTCTTCATCGACACCCAACTCTGAATTCTTATCCTTTATCATCCTGCAAGCCTGCCAAGAATCGTCATGTATAGAATCCCCAACAAACCAACACTTGTGCTAGCCATTAGTGCAATCCCCAACAAAGAACAGCCCTACCACCAACTCCAACAACCCTACCACCAGCCACCTAGGCCACCAACGTGCCCCCAACAACCTTCCTCCACACCACCACCAACACTCCTCCACGGCAACCACTGATGTCCCTTCCACCCATGTCTTCAGTGCATGCCAAAGCCTGCTACCTACAACGGTGAGTGCCATGGGACTGGCACTTGTCTAGGAGGGGGTAATGTTAACCGTTAGATGAACAAGGTAGAAAATTCGGAAAAGCTAAAGTAGAAGAAAAAGGCCAAGGAAAAGTGAAATGGAAGACAAAGGCATACAAGGAAAATCTAGAAATATAAGAAGCGCAGAAAAGTCCCAAATAAGGGAGAATGACACACAAGGAAAAGTGCAAGTCAATACTTTTGTAAAAAAGTGCAAGCGCATCGTGATTTAATTTAAGGATCACTGGGCTTTCACCCGTGCAAATTTTAAAGATAGATGGGCGGTAGGAAGGAAGCTACAAAGATAGGAGGACAATGGGAAAAAGGGCCTAGGCCACGGCCGACCATGTAAAAAAGGGGATAAGGGAATGACCGCCCAAAAGGGATTTAGGGTTTTGTATATAAAGTTGAAAAGTGAATGGGAAGCTCATTCTTGTGTGAGGCCAAAAGTGGGTCTCCTCCTCCTCCTCCTCTTCTTCTTCTTTTTCTTCTTCTTGCTTGCTTGAGCTTGTGCTTGAGAAAGGGTGTGTGAGAGTGTGAGGGAATGAGTGTGTGAGGGTGAGGAACTGAGGAGGAGAAGCTCTCCATCTTCGCCTCTCTTCTTCTCTTCTCTTCTTTTCTCTTGTCTTGCTCATGGCTATGGATCTTGGAGCGTGGAGCTTGAGGATGGAGCTTGCTTGAAGCTTGCACTTGGATCATGGAGCTACCGGAGTGCGCGGGAGAGGAGGTAACTCGATCGGCATGGAGGTAAGCTCACTACATCTGTAGATATGGATGGCGCGTTAGCTATGTGAGAGGTAGCCATTAGTGCTCGGCTTGGAATGCTTGAAACAATAAGCAGTCCGTGGGTCTTGGTGGTTGAGCGAAGGCTCCCACACAGTAAGAAACAACATCAAACCCTATTGAAAAAATAACAAACAAGAGAAAATGCAAAGAGAGATGGGCACTTGTGTTTTGCCCAAAATCTGGAGCTGCATGGAGAAGAAAGTGCACAGGTAAGTAGAATGCTCAAAACCTTAATTACTCTCACCAAGGAGCTTCAATGGTTTTAAGGCTCTTGAACTTATTGATGTGTATAGTCATAGATGAATTGTCTTTTACATCCAACTTATAAAACTGCATAAGTAATTTTACCTTTGAGTTCTTTGCTTGTGTACCAAAGATTTTGTCAAGTTCTTCCCATGCCTTCTTTGCATCCTTGATGCCAGAGATGTGATGTAATACATCATCTCATAGACCCCATGCAATAATACCTAGAGCTTTGTTGTTCATCTTCTTCCATGCCTTTGTTTTAGGCTAGTCTTCTACAGTATCTTCTTTCTTGTCATCTGCATCTTCTTCCTCATCTTCAAACAAGTCCCACAAGTCTTTCCACATTAGGTAGTACATGGTGTTCTCCTTCTAGGAATGAAAGCCTTCACCATTAAACTTTGCTATCTGTTCCACTTCAATCATCTTAGTAGGAGGTCTTACCACGAGAGCTCTCAGGCAGTGTCTATCCTTTTACAAGAAGATTGAGATTTACACAGGATTTTATCAATGTGACTTTAAATCATCACACAGATTGAGAATAATCTTCAAAGCATAAATCACAAGGTGAGTTACTTGCTGAATGTGCTAACAAGCACAAGTGATGGGGCAGTGTCAAATCCCATTATGTAGTATCAAAAAATACTATGGTTTTGAAGATGATGATTCTTGTTGCTTGATAGTTGATGTTAACCCTTCAACTTTGATTTCTCCAAATCTTCCAAATCTTGATGATTGGTTGATGAACTATTCACTAAAAATCACTAAGTGATTACTCAGTTCAAAGTGATAGGAGCTTGATTATGCCAAGAGGAGTGAGAAAATGAAGAAAATTGAAGCTTTAAGTAATCTTGGCTATGGCTTCCTGGATTAGGGTTTTGACCTAGGGCTGGTTTTTTACTGATTGTAGGAGCTACATTGGATCATTTTCAAAACTTTTTTAAATGGAAATGAAGCTATCTTTATGCTCTATAAAAGCCCTATGATCATCGTCTATATCTCTACAAGGTTGTCATGTGCAGAGCACATAAACACAGGCATGTGCAATTTCAAATAGAAATGACAATTTTGAGTAATGCTGGGTTGAATGATGAGAAATGTTAGGCTTTGAGGCTATAGGAGGGAGTGTGTTGAGGTTAGAAGGATATCGTTAGAAGGAATCGTGTAAAGATATTGCCTCTAGAGAGAGATCCAAGTCCTCCATGAAGGGTATGTCATGCAGGCCACAAATCGAGTTTATGGCAACAACTGACAAAAGTGAAAATGTTGAGCTCCAGATAGGGCAATGTCAAGCTCTTATGTGATGCAAAGAAGCTTTGGGAGTCAAAGAATAAATTTTAAGAAGGGAGCTTGGAGAGACATGCCTTGTAGAGAAAGTTATAGAAGCTTGAAAGAAGATAGGTGTAGACATGGCTATGGCTACCAAGGTGGAGCAAGTGGAGATGAGTTGAGAGATAAGCTCATTGAGAAGACTTGAGGTTTAAGAGGGATTGAGAGAGCAAAGAAGGGAGCCATGCCATGCCTGATTGGGTTTTGATACCATGTTAGAAATTGTGGATCCAGAGCATGGCAGATGCTATGGCGGGTGGAAAATGAGGACCAAACTCATGATGACATAGACGAGTAGAGACAAATGGTAACATAAGTGAAATAGGTTCTAAGATGGCAGATTGGACTCATAAACAAAATCTTGTGAAGGACTAACAAAGTCAAGACACTTAACTGAAAGTACAAAGCATCATGACATTGTATTCATTCCATATGAAAGTGATACTCAAGTACAATGCTTTATAGAAGTTGGGTTGTTCCACTCTCCTCATTGTGCATATGGGATTCAGTACAACTCTTCCTGGAGCATACATCATTTGTCTATTTCTCAACAAGATTAAGGCACACTTGATTGTATCCATTAAAACCATCAAGAAAAGAGTACATCTCATGGCCAGCTACTTCATTGGTATTCAAATAAGGGATAGGGAAAGGATATGGGATTGTAGCTACATTAAGCTTTCGATAATCCACACAAATCTGAAGCTTTTTGTTTTTCTTTGGAACAATGACAATCAAGGATACCCCATCCGCATGATCTATTAGAGTGATGAAACCTACTCTTAGTAATCAATCTAACTTCTCTTTGACCTACTTTGCCATATGAGGGTTCATTCTATAGCATTGCATTTGGACTGAAACAACATCCGATTTAAGAGGAATTTGGTGCTGATAGAAATGAGGATCTAGTCCTTTCATATCTAAATATTCCCATGCAAACAAATCCTTGTATTTGGTTAGTAAATTGACGAGTCATTGGTGAAAGAATGGTCGCAATCTGGCACTAAACTTGACCATTTGGGTTTTTTTCTGGACCCAATTAGATTGTGTCCAACTCATTTTCTTTGACTCTTGTTACTTTCTACATCTGCGCTTCAAACTCCCACTCTTGATTAAGTATTTCATTGATGTCAATATCAGCAATATTGTCAATGTTGGTGTTGACTTTTGTGCAATCCAAGCTCTGAGCTTTGGAATTGTCTAGACCATTGTCTTGTTTCTGCGCTACTAGGGCTTAATCTTGCAGAATCTAGGGTTGCATGTATTGTTCACAAATTTGAAGGACATTAATGAGACACCAACACGATTGGAGGTCGACATTAGCCTTCAATAACTCCTCTTCCTCATCACATCATCGTTGAGTCCCTTGACCATGTTAACTATTTCAATTCTATAGTTGGTCAGTAGTGTGGGGCAGGTGGGGCAATGTTGGTCAAGAAGACTATTACCTTGTAGTGATGTTTATGGATAATTAGTTTATCCTTATCACAGTTGTGATTGGGCATAGGCAAGGTCTTTCCAATAGCAAGTGATAATCTTTGCTAACATGCTCCATATTTAAGACTACTAGGGACACTAGAAACTGCATTATGGTAATTTCTAAAGGTATGGATGTGATGATACCCAAAGGTCATACTCTTGCTAATTGGCCATCCTCATTAGGAAGGGGGTTGGTTCCCATTCCATTAATCCCACTTGTTTGCAAGTTGCCATTGTGATGATATTCACCCCTGATCCGCTCTCAAGTAGGATGTTTTAGATTATCTAGTCCTTGCACCAAATAGGAATCACCAGAATGGTTGCATTAGATAGGGGGCCTACTAGAACTAGCTATTGTTGGATATTGTGGATTTTCTTCTTCAAGGACTGGACCATCATGGCCACAACTATCGATTTTGGTAATATCAGATGCTCAAGTTGAGTCAACTTTAAGAGATGATTCTTGAAAGCTAGGACTAGGTTGAGTAAATGCCTTAGTGGAATAGTAATATTGGCAGGACCCCATCTGGTTGATGCTTCAAATGTGTCTAGAATAGTCAAAATGCTTGGCCTATTCCCTTCCATTGTCATGGGATTAACTTCTTTCTTCTTACCACCACCGAGATCAATGTGTGGGATTTTAGTCTATTTCTATGTGAATTGACCTTCTGCCTGCATGTCTGCTTGCAGACTGCACACTTTGGCCAATGGTCAAACCTCATCTGCACACTTAAAAAATTTTGAGTCTCTAATCTCCCTCTGGAGTTCCTATTGGGCCTTGCTTTTGCCTTTCTGGCCCACCATCTGGATGCAGTCCACAGGACTTGCTGTTAGTAAAAGGGGCGTAACATTTTGTAGGAAGTTTTGATTGATGAGATTTTTGGCTCAAGTTGGAGGGGACAAAGTCCTCTTTGAGATGAGCTATTAATCTTTGTGACATAAAATGATTAGAGTTTTCTGTAATGGAATTACTGTGCCTTGTCCTGGAGTGGTTTGCACCCTATCCACAGTGAGCCTAGTGCACAAAAATGGGCATAACTTTCAAATTGTATCTTCGATTGGGGAGGTTTTTTATTCAAATCGGAGGAGACAAAGCCCTATTCGAGGTAAGCTATAGGGTTCACTTCCAAATTCAAAACAAAAATTTCTGCAATAGGATCTTTGCGACTGTCCTGGAGGACTATGACCAAAAACATTGCCTATCTCTTATTGTAAAAGCCTTACATGGATAGAGTGTAGTCTACGAGGCTTGATCAACAATATAAATACAATACTGAGCATTATCCCAAGCATCATTGCATACCCATCTTCTCTCTCGCCAATGCATAAGTGAATTCACTACCATACATCTCTTTTGACTACATGCACTTCAAGTGACATACATTGTGCCATGAGCATTGTGGGGGTGTACAAGGGGGATCATTGCATCAAGGAGGGTGGAGCTCATGGAAGGTACCTACACTTGCATACAAGTATCAGGTTCTGGATCACCGGGAAGTGGGCAAAGTTCCCCCGGGGCCGGGTTGTGCACCCCTTCAGGGTCTTAAGTGGTAAAGGAGGGTCATCTCTCTTTTGTCTTACCACCTCGCATGACATCCGGTCTTTTTCCTCAACCGGAGTATACATAGCAAATATTTTTATTAAGTAATCAGCATGAGATGCATTGGAAAGGAGACATTGGACCTTTTCATGAGATACAAGGAATGTGAACAAAGGTTGGGGTAGGGGTTACCTTGGGAGTCCAGTGACTCATTGGCTGCTACTTATCCAATTTACAATGGCTATCATTCATTTTGGGAATTATCCAAAATCACAAGACAAAATGGGGTTAATGTCAGCCAATACAATGAACTTCAAGAAAAGATATGATGCATGCACACAAAGAGGATTGAGCTACTAAACCTATTCAATCTTGAATCTCTCCAACAAGGGATTAAGCTCAGCAAGTGACTAAATTGAGAGATTAAGATTAGATTGGCATACCTCTTTAATGCTTGGGGAGACCGTTGAAGCATAACTCATCATGATGCTCGATTGCTTCATCAATCAAGTTGAGTCGGTTGGGGCATCCATGGAAGAAGACTTTAGCATTTGAATGCTCCTACTGATGAGGATGGCTCCCGTGCTTATCCCCGAGCTTGATCTTCAGAGAGGGAAAGCTTCAAGTGAAGTTTTCATGGCTGCCTACAAAGCTCCCATGCACATGAACTCCATGTCTTCATCTGAGTAAGAGAAATCATTCACAAACTAAAGGGCTTGTGGGGGTTGAGCTCTCAAGGTCAGAGATGGCTTCCATTGAAGAATCCATGACTACCCATACTGTCCCAAACTGCCCCAGCTGTTGTCCACCTTAGAGGTTGATTCTCGGGGTCAAGAGTGTCAAGGGGGGTGAGAGAAGTATGCTGAATCAATTCCTAGGAGTGGCAAGGCAGCAGAAGGAGAAGGGTAGGAGGGTTGGGGGAGGCAGGCAGCTCAACACAAAATGCACCGCATTTTGTGGGCTGCTATCTGTTGTCCCACGTGGACTGAGTTGGTCACCCAGGTGTTTGCCAAGCAGGGAATCACCTTGGGAATCTTGTGGGGTGGCTAAATGTTGAGGCTGAGGGCTAGTTGTAGCAAGAAGAAGAGATTTGTGGGCAGGCCACCATGGGAGATTGAGGGAAAAGCTTGGTGGGGAAGAGAGAGAAGTCTGGAACAAAAAGTAACTGTGGTTTTCCCCTCCTCTAAATAGTTGAACCTCCAACTTGCCCTGGGACCCCTAAAATTTGCATGAAAAGAAGTGAGGACCTGCTATTTTAACTAATTTTCCTCCAGATATGTCTAAGTCTCCAGCCATAGCTCCTACTAACTCCAAAAAGCTGAAGTTAACTGCAACCCTTCTTGCTGTACTTGTACCTGTAAGCTGAGTAACTAGGGTTTTTGGGATTTGAAAAGGAAGAAAGGGGAAAGGAGAAAAGGACCAAAGCCTAAAGCTCTGATACGACTTGTAATGAATGAAGCTGAGAGGAGAGAGGAGAAGAGTGAAAGAGAGCAAGAAGAGGAAGAAAGAAGACTAGAAGAGGAGAGAGAAAGGCATAAAAGAGGAGAGGAGGGAGGAAGCCATGGAAGCTGGAGATGAAGGTGAAGAGTATGTTCTTGATAATAACTGGTTGCCCTAATCTGTGGCTCTTAACCTTATATACCTCGGTCAGTGTGACTGGGTGTCTAAACCCTAGTCGGTGTGTATCCCGCTTATTACATTATGGTTACCCTATATGCCATTAACGCGATACTTATTCTTTGTGGGCGAGGATGATGTTGGCTTCAATGTAATTGATGGGGAGTAGAGAGAGGTCCTATGATGCACCATCCATGGGGAGGTGTACTTACTCTTACATGCATTTGGGAGTGAGATTGTAGGTATGCCTTCCCACTTCAACCTGTGGACCATGGTGTAGTTGTTGAAGGATAGATCTAGCCTCAGGGTGAACTAGAGTGCTTTGCCATGGCAACGTGAGAAAGGATTCAAGGCACATATGGGGAATCCAAGGTGTTACAACCACCTCCTTGTAGTTTGAGAGAGCATTAGGGTAACCCTATCAAGGTGAAGGATGGAGGTGAGCATGGCTATCAATGGTGAGAAACTAGCAATGATAGAAGAGGTAAGATAGACATAATGCATCAAGAGCACAAGGTGGTAATGATAAGGATAAAAAACACAATGAAGAGAAAGATGATGAGCCAACTACTTTTGAGGGGGCTTGATGCATGGAGGTTGAGTTGTTTGAATGTCGCTAATGCATGTGTATTATGTCAGCCTTGTGACCACAGGGAATCATGAGTACCATGCATTTCTACATACACCATACCACCACCACCAATAATAACAAGTAGGTTGGAATATGATGGAAGACATTTAAGAGGGGCCACATCACCATAAGTGCTAGATGCAGGATCAAATTCGATCTAGACTCCATCAATCATCGAAGTTTTAGGAGCAAACTAGGAATAATCAAAATTACATGTGGAAGGAGCCACTTTTGGGTCTTGATGGCACTCTAGAGTGATCAAGAAAGGGTACACTAATCCTTATACATAGTAATGCTACAATTATAATCTAGTAACTTGGTATGGAAAGATATTTCCATGTATATTAGTAAGGTAAAAAGATTTAGATGGAGTTGTATGAAAAATCCAAAATTGGCCACTCCATTGCATTTCACTTTACTGCGAAGCTTGCCCATTTGAGTCTTGAAGACTAGCACTACTTATCCTCGCCCATAGAGTCACTTCTAGGAGAGGCAATCTGCTTGGTGTTTCTACCAAAATTGGACATCAAAGAATAGGTAGAAAATTTGAATCTAGTCTCTCACAAAGTTGTCATGTGCAATCAACTATCTCCATACCTTCCCATCTATCTATATTAATCCTTAGAGGATGTCTTGAGGTGCAAATTTTGTCAATAGCTATACATAGTTGTCGAGACCTAAAACAGGCCTGACATTGGCTATAGGCACTAGCCAGGTCTCTAACACTCTCAAGACAACCCCACAACGGCCTCACGACCAAGAGCATCCGAGGATACACTACCCTAATTGCTACTAGAGATATTATGTTTGTAATGAAATGTAGTCCAACGATTGCCCTTCCTTACTCCTCAGAGGGAGATCCCATACATCTTGGCATAATATACCACGTAACACAAACATAAAGGAGGCACCTCTTTAGTTGAATGTCGTGGCCCTGCTGTAGCTCTCCTACACCGAGAGGATTGGCCCCTCGATGTGCCATTAACATAAATAACACAGACGTAACAAGCTCCACTCTTGTTTTAAACGATCCAGGAGATAGAAATTTCCTCACTTGACAATCGCCCAAGGAACCCAAATGCCTAGACCTACAGCTTAGGTGGCTCACAACTCATAGTGGGTCATGTATATCAGAAACCAATGGCAATGTATACAAGAGTTACCATGTGATATGGGCAATGAAACTGTGAATGCCATAGTGCTCAAACATTTTATAAATTAGCATTGTGTAGTGCAACAAACATGTCTTTCCATGATTTCAGTCTACATGTCATGCTTTATTTGCTAAGGGTTATCCTCAAGCCTTCTCGTGCGGCTTAACCCTCTTTTTACTTAATTTATAAACATCCTATATGATATGAACAAACAAATAGACCAGAATTTCATATATTTTCATCCACTAATCAGTATCAAATCCCCTCTTCCCCCCTACCGTTTAGGTTTTGCATCGTTGATAGGTGTAAAGAGCGGTTTTTTTTTGCGTTTTTCTTATTAAAAACAATAAAAAAGGACTTTAACATGAAGGCACAACTGAATTGAGGCTTATCCCTCATGCTACAACCATGCCATACATTCAAAAACATAAACCTTATTTTTTTTCTAATTTTCTAGCACAAAAAAATAAAATTTCTCATTTTTCATTATTTATCTTCATTTATTTCTTCATAAAAATATGATATTTCAGAATTATGAGTTCTCATTGATCAAGGTCACTCAACATTATTTTCATATCCATTTTTATCCCATATGACTCCAAAACACTCAACAAAAACCCCAAATTTCATTATTTTTATCAAAACCATAACTCATGGGTTTTGTGTCTTTTATGGAAAATTATTATATCATTGTATTTTCTGGTTTTCTTTCATATTTCAGAGAGAATGCAACATGGGAAATCAAGAGCAATCAAAATCAAGTACTTTCTCCAATCATTTTCTATAAAACACAAGAACTGCTCACTTATGCATAGAAACTGTGATTTCGAGGCTCGTATCTCATACACAGGAGGCCGCTGATGCTTCTTCTTTGCCACTGGTGCACTCTCTTAGCCTGATCTACATCCTCCATCGCTCCAGAATCATCATTTGGTTCGGATTTATCATCACAAAACCCTTCCTCTTCTCTCTTGAATTGATGCATATGAACGATCGCTAAGAGGAGAGAGGAGAGAGGAGAGAGAAATACTAGAAAGAATTCGGAATACTCCATTAAAATCAGCCAAATTATAGTCATCTCCTTCCTCTCTCTCTTTTGATCAGGAATATCTCTCTCTCTCTCTAGAATGTAGAGGATCGGAGAGGCATCGGGCAATTTTGAGGAGGCACAAAAAAAATTTGTGCCCCCCCTTCTATTCGATAGTTTTTTGTTAGTTTTAGGCTTCTAAATAAACCTATGGTTTAAAACATTAAAATAATCGATTCAGTTTTTTTGTGTTCACCCTACCCGCAAGTGGATATTTCAATTTTGGATGGCCAACAAACTCGGATTCAAGATCCATCTGGACAGGTGGCTTCACAGCATCGAAATCTATAAATCTAGCCTTCCGCGTGCACTTTTTGACTCCCGAATCCAGTAGCTGCTTCACAATGCCAAACGTTGTGGAGATTAAATGGGGTGTCAAACGACCTCCGATCGACGAACCGAGACTTGCGTTGGATTCCTAATGTCAAAATGCATCTAGGAAAACTCCAACTCGGCTATTCGTCACCATTTGATTTTTCATGAAAATTTGGGCTTTAGCACTTCTCATACACTTCTTGCTCCAAAAATGGTCTCAAACGCTTCAAGCACGACTCAAAAGTGGCTCCTAAAATCGAGCTCTCATCGGCAACCATAGGATAGGGTGACTCAATTTGTCGAATCCCACAAACACATATGCACATGCATAACCACAAAGAGCATCAAGCTAATACAAAACATATGCTCAACAAAGCACAATAATAGCTCTCACCCTACCCTCTAACAGAACCAAGGCATGAAAATCAACAAGGGAGAGGCCGAGCATAATCTGACAGAAATTCAAAGCGAGTATCTAACCAACTGCTCGAACATGGACTTGCTAAAAAGCCTATCAAAGAGGTCATCCTACTGGTGGTCTGAACTACCTACCTAACTGAGGACAGCTCGACCAGGACCTCCTACTAGGCGAGGACTTCGATAGCCTGGTCATCATATTTTTCCTGTTATAACACATTTTCCATTCAAGGTTTCATACTCGGGCATGTAAAAAGGAGGGAGTTGAGCATAGAGTGACCCAAGGAGAACATGGCATTGGCCTCAGGTCTTCACTCAGTACCCAAGCACCTACCAAGCTCTCGTGAGGTGACACATAATCCTTTATTAGCACTCACTTTTATTTTTGCTCCAACCTTCCTTTCCTTTTCTTTTTGGCTAGTTGCTACCCCAAGGAAGACAAGACATCGGCCCTAGGGATGACTCGTCCCCAAGAACCTACTAGGCCTTCACAAGGCGAGAATCAACTGCTTCGGGGAAATTTTTTCATTTTTCTTTTTCTTATTGAGGGGTTAGAACCCCTTTTTACACACCTCTATAATTTGTATCTTTAGATAGATTCAAAATTTGCTCTTCTCTTGATATTTTGGCAGGCTTCTCTAACTGCCTGACATTAACAGGGACTCCTAGGACAGTTACCTAGCAAGCATGAAGGACAGGGTCACAAGGACTACCCTCTATCACACGTCTTTAATGCTTGACAACGTCCTAACAGGAGTTAGACAACTACTCAAATCTCCCCCAGATATACCTAACCAAACCCTAGGACTTCATGCCTTGATTACCGGTCCCCAACAAATGAAAAGAAATGGACTCCCACATACATAGAACATTATTTGCTTAAGGGAAAACTCAAAAAGGGGACGATACCACCTGGAATGGCCACATGAAGCTCCTCCGTAGCAAAGGCTCCCTCCAATGACTTCATCAACCTATGTGGTGCAATCACTAAAATAAAAAACCATCAAACGTACCTGCACTAATCAGATATATGGCCCTCTTGGCCTAAGGAAATATAACATTTCACAACAAACAAAACTGGCCCTCTTGTCTAAAGAAATAAAGCATTTATCTCAACAAAACCGGCCCTTTTGGCCTAAAGAAATCAAGCAAAACATTTCATATATATCCCCCCTTGTAAAATCTTGCTAATATACAACCAGATGCTCCATCCCAAGGAGGAAATATGGCTCTTTCCCTAAATTAAATGCATCAAATTGTGTCCCATACCTCTTGCATAAATAACAAGAGGTGTACACATAATGTGTCATCTGACCAACCTATGGGTCCAAGATAACAAAGGCAAATGGGTCTCGGTCACTCTTTGCATCACCCATACTAACCATCACTTGCCATATAGCGCATGTTCTGATAGAAGTCACCCATAATCGACCAGGTCCTATCTCATCATTAATAGAGATATCCAACCTAGGACCACAATTGAAGAAAATGTCTTCTTCATAAGTAAAGTTTGCTAATGAGTTCGTAAATTGATTCCAATATTGTGGAACCTAGGACCACAATTGAAGAAAATGTCTTCTTCATAAGCAAAGTTTGCTAATGAGTTCACAAACTAATTCCAATATCATGGAACCAACTAAAAAGACACTCTCTTAAACCCACCGAGCATGGTCATAGAGGTGCGATAATACATAGAAAGAATGGGATTTTGTACTGTGTAAGTCCCATTTAGTTGGTTCAATACCAATTGGGAATCCCCCTTTACTAACGACTGACGGCGGATACATCCCTTCTTAGCAATATTCAGGCCCATGTATTCCGCCATGTTATTGGTAAATGTATCCCCGAGATAAATAGCTAATTTCATCATGACTCTATGTTAGGGACCTCTAATGACTGCCCCTATACTCCCTTTCTTGTTGGGACCCCTGGATGCTCCATCAAAATACAATGTGTACATCCACAATGGGTTCACATAGCCAGCCATCATCACCTCTACTCGTAATTATGATAATCAAAATTGAGCATATTCAGAGGATGTACTAAAGGCACCATCCCACCTTCTTCGTTGAATATAACAAGGATTCTTGTCAAGATTCGCAAGCAATGATGACAAAAGACTTTGATTTCCCAGACAAATGATCTGTTCTCTTGCTAAATCACTTTATATCCTTTACTCTACTAGATAAGCTTTCCCTGATGATATCGCTGCTATGGGTGTTCCAAGTAAGGAATAAGCCGCCCCATCAACCAATATTTTCTCTTACAAGTTTTTGATTATCCCCACATTGACCTGCAAGGTATTTATTTCATTACTGCATTTAGAGATTATAAGGTTTAATATTATTAAGATTAACCTTATTTTTAAACTCCACTCCCTCAAGATCAACCAATAATTCCATGGACTTATTTTTTCCTATTCTTACAATCTTGTAGGGCCTGTCCCATTTGGGCTCAAGTTTTCCCGAAAATAGTTCTCTATGTGCATCATAATATAGAACTAATTGTCCCTTCGTAAAGGTATATTTCTTTGCTTTTAAATCATGTAGCTACTTCATCCGAGGCTTAGCCACTTCCTGGTGCAACAGACTTTGCAATTTGAGCTCATCCAAGTAAGTCAAAGTCCTAAAGTGCTCAAAAGGGGCATCCTCGTCACCCAAAGAATGATTGATTGTGAATCTTATAGTTGGTAACTCAATCTCTAAGGGCAAAACACACTCCTCCGCATAGACTAACTTGAATGGGGTGTGGCCAGTGGCTCGTTTAAATGTCATGTTATATGCCCACACCGCCACATATAGTTTCTTATCCCAGTCCTGCTTCTTTTCAGACACTATTTTTGATACAATACCAACAAGCTGCTTATTAGTACTTTCAACTTGCCCATTTGCCTATGGATTATAAGGATTCATCTTATTGTGCTTAATTTGCCACGATTCAGTCACGCTTTTAGTCACCCTTTTTAGGAAATGGGTTCCACGGTCTGATACTAATTCTTTTGGCAGAACAAATATGTATATCATATGCTCTAGTAGGAAGCTAGCAGTCTCTTTTGCGGCGTCCTTCCTCGTCACTCGTGCTTCTGACCACTTTGTAAAATAGTCAGTCGCCACTATGATATATCTCTTTTGTGTAGAAGATGATGGGGTAATAGGAACCACAAAATCTATGCCCACTTCTCGAATGGAAGTATAGCCATAATCGGAGTAAGCGGTTGCTATTCTCCCTACTGTCATGCCGTTGACAAGTATCGCATCTCTTAACATACTCGAATGCATCTTGGAAAATGGATGGCCACCAATATATGGCTCTGAAAGCTTTTTGGGTAGTCAGCCATCCAACAAAATGCCCTCCACAAGTGGAGTCATGGCACTCTTCCAAAATGAATGGAACCTCGTTAGGCATCACACATCAGTGATAGATATCATCAACCCCCTATCGATATAGTGTCCCTATGATCAAGAAAAAATTCAAAGTCCGTTGTCTAATTTTTCTCTTTTCTGATTTTGATAAACTGGCTCCAACCTCTCCTAATGATAGGTAATGCGTGATAGCAGCATACCAAGATGGGATCGAAGCCGTATCAATTTTATACATTTCCTCAATATCACTTCCTTCAATTAAAGTATTTTTTGGCTTCCCGAAATCCATAGGGCATTCCACAATACCGTGTAGCTTCAGTGGCTTGATTCTAAACTCATAGTCAAATTCCTGCAAAGTGATCAATCACTTTGCTAAATGATGTAACTTGTTCATTAGTAGTCTAAGCCCCTTCGCCTTCATATAGAAAACTACCTTCTCATAGAGGATGTAGCGCTTGAATTTTTTAGTCGCAAATACCATTGCAAGACACAACTTCTCCATTGAGGTGTAGTTGATTTTTGATATGTCCAACTTCCAACTAGCAAAAGCGATCGGATGGTACCATTTTTCCTCCCAGATTTGGGATAAACAACAGCTGATACTATGCATGGTGGTTGCTGCTGAAAATATGTAAAATACTTTGCCCCTTTTAGGTGCCTTTAAAATTGGTGCTTTTACTAGCTCCTATTTCACATAATCAAAACCTGCCTTACAGGGGTCACTCCATTCAAATAAATAGCTAAAGGATAATAGATTCATTAGTGGCAATGTTCTTTCTACCAGGGCATTTATGAACCTATGATAATACCCTAGAGATGACAAAAAGTTGTGTACTTCTTTCAGAGTACACAACGGACTCATGGCGATTATGACCTTGATATTTTTAGGGTTAGTCACAATCCCTACTGAACTGACCACATGGCCTAACAACAGTCCATAAGGCACCGCAAAATGCACTTCCATGGGTTAAGAGCTATGCAAAATTGTCTACAGTACTCACAATACTTTCTTAAAATAATCAATTGCCTTTCTCTTATGGTGGCCGCCCCTAGGTTATTGATAAATACTTTCAACTCTTCTGGGGAGATGTCACCAAAGGTCCTATTTGTTGTTCGTTGCCATGAACTAGGCGCATTGCATAAACCAAAGGCCATCACATGGTATGCAAAGGTACTAAAGACAATAGTAAAAATTATTTTCAGCACATCTTCTTATGTAATTGCCATCTGTTGTATCATGTGAAACAATCCATAAACAAATATATCTCCCTATCCACTAATTGGTCCAAAATCTGGTCAATGAAGAGTAATGGGTAGTAGTCCTTAACTGTCTATTTATTTTTCTCTCTAAAGTCTACGCAAAGCCAATTTGGTTATTTTTCTTCTTCCTTATAATAACACGTGAACACCATCTAAACAGGGAAGATCAAACCATCTTGTCACAATTTCTATAACTCCTTGAACTGTCCCTTAGTTTGAAAGGCATGTGCCTTACTTTTTGATGCATAAGATGACTATCTTCCTTTAGAGGAATGATATGAACAACCAGGCTAGGAGGAATACCTCTCAGCTCATCATAATAGCAAAGATGTGGTGGAACTCTTGGATAAGGGAAACATAGTTCTCCCTTTCTTCCACACTGAGCATGTATCCTAATTTAATTGGTCGTTGATCATTTGGTGTACCAAGATCTAGCTCAATCACATCCACATCTCTTATTCAATATTGAGGCTCTACTGGCTCATTTAGAGTTATTTGATAGATGTCCTCTGTAGTGAAGCCTTCTTTGGATTCATCACTTGACCAAGTTCCACTGACAGATACATCTTCTAATGTCTCTAATTCCGTAGAGGATAGAGGAGCTCTCTTACTTTGAGGAGACTCAAGGTATGCATCTACTACCACACGATCATCACCTCTGCCAAATATCAATCAACCAGCAGATATATCCACTTGACAGTCGAATCGCAAGATCCATGGCCTTCCTAACAATACTTGATAGCTTGGCCATCTCGGGAACCTAATAACCCTAAAGTTCACAATGCATTCCACACTAGCAACGGTCACAAGAACTTTGGTAATACAACCTTCAGGTTGCCTTAAACTGTCAACCATTCGCAAAATTATTGAGACGTCATTTTAAATTGCTAGACCCAGCCTTTCCATCAATTTTGAACTCATGATGTTAACAGATGATCCTGTATCCATGATAGCATGATCCACTAGTATTCCATCAACGTAGGCTGCAACCCTTGGGCAAAATTTTCAGCATGCTTCCACCAATCATCTCCTACTCGTGCTATGCCCAAAGGTTCCATGATATACCTTGTATACAAGATCTTTTTAAATTCTTTGTGCATCCTGGAGACAACTTAATTAGCTGCAAGAGATTCACGTCTGGTTTAACTTCACAAAGAGAGCTTACCAAATCGAATTCATGATAATTCGCTAGAGCTCTCTTCTCTCGCCAAACCATTCTCTCTTTCGGTCATTGAATTGGATTTGGTGCTTCCTTCTTAGCTTTTGTTTTTTTCCTTGGCAACTTCTTATCCTTCTTGGAGTCAGGTTTTCTTTCTATGGATTTTAAGGGTCCCCCTTCCATGTTGGGGTTAAGGACTTGCATCCCTTTATCATCTTACTTAGGGTTTCCATCAAAAGGTTTTACATTGTCTTTGTCACTTTCTCTACCCTTTTGCCCTCTTTTAATGGCCCGCAGATTAGAAGCTTCAATGCCATTAACCCATACAGCCTCAATGAGACTAACTCCACTACCACTAGGTAGCTCCTCCACAATAGCCTTACCTTTTTGAAGTATTTGTTTCGGCCCACCATCTTGCTGAGGATTGTTTCCTTGCACATGATGGTTAACAAGACCTAGCTATCTACTACCTTGCTGGAGAGAGGTAACCTTACTCCAACACGTGGTAGCCAAATGGTTGGACTTCTCACATATGTTGCATTTGATGTTTGGACAATTTCTAGGTAGTGCTGACTGCCACACCATTTACAACTAAATCTTGATGGGCCACCCTCTTCACGAGGGCGTCGACTCTCTATTAGATTCCATTGTTTTTTAAGAAAATTGATGTCAATGGCTATTTTTCTATATTTTTTAGAAATCATATTAGTGTAATGCTTCATCATATCCTTAACTTTTCTAAGGAAATTTGATGCACTTGAATTGTAGCCATGATCCTCTATTCATCATTTCATTGGCCTAACAATTTGATTGGGCATTGGTTTGTTGACTCATAGGAACAACATTAGGGTTTGATGCTTGGCCTCCAACATTGGGCGGAGCCATCTAACTAGCCAAAGGCATAGTCACACTGGGAGGAGCTGGCAATAAAGGCACATTTTGGACCATGTTTCCTCTCACATTCAGGTTAGTCATATATATCCCTTCACTTCCATTGCCATTGGTCAATGCCAAATCATTTTCCAAACCTAGACCCATATTAAGATTGGTTTGAGAGGCATAGGCCACTTGTAGTTGGGATTCTACTTCTTGTGCTTGTCTAATGGCAATGTTTATATCCGACAAAGTGACACTACTCAACTACACCTGAATATTGAAATCCAATCCATGCAAAAATTATTGCAGTTGGGCAGCCATTGGGAATAGGGATAGAGGCTTGCAATTTGCGAAAGACCTCTTTTTGTTGAGAATCAGAGTTTGCAGTAGTAGAATGTGTGCACAAGAGGGAGAAGAGAGCTCAAAGTACAAGAATGAAATCTTCCTTACTAAGTTGCTTAGAGTACAACTTGGGTACACTCTCTCACCCTTTGATAGTGACCCATAGGCTGTTTATATAGCCCTTTGCCAGCTAGGGTTAGGGTTTCCCCTGCCCCTAGGGCTATTCACACTCATTTGCCCTTATACTCCCTTACTTACAGTTGGTTTCTATGCCCATCTTCTAACACTTTTAACTTATTGGCATATGCTCGAATATCCTCATGTGGCTCTTGATGTGTCACATTTAGTACACGTAGCCAATATTGACCACCCCTTTCAAGGGCAAACTCCATTTGAAAGGCTTTAAAAAATAAATCAATAGTGGTTATGGTTTTGGACTCTAGGCCATAAAGTCATGTTAAAGAACATCATTAAATGTCCTTCATCTTGGATGCGACAGTTGAATATCAACTTTTGAAATTCCCTAATGTGGAGCTCCGCATCTTCCTCCACTAACCCATTAAAGATGGGTAGGGGAAAGCCTAAAGCTAGAAAATTCATTGTTCCAGCAAGTATAGCAATAGGTTGTGCCGCCATGGTAACAACCGGATTCGCTACAAGGGTTTGAACAGCTGGGACTATAGCTCCACTCGAAGTGGAGGGATTGATTGGAGGGGGGGAAGCACTAGAGCTTCCTCCCCCTAATGGACTGTGTGCCGAGCTAGTGTTATTAAGACCCAGCCCTTGCAAAGCTGTTAGGACACTCCTTTGTGGAAAGTATCTTCCGTTTATCTCGACCTGCCATCTAGCTCGTTCAACCCTTTCTTGCTTTTGGAGCTCTGTTTGATGGTCTTGTGAGTCCAGCTCACTAGAGAATAGATCCCAATTGACCAAGGTACAGGAACCACCACTTCTAGGCAGCTCTCGGCAAACACATCACCTATTGGGACCTAAAATGGGCCAACATTGGCTATAGGCACTAGGCGGGCCCCTCTAACGCTCTCAAGACAACCCCACACGGTCTCGTGGCCAAGAGCGTCCAAGGATACACTACCCTAATCACTACTAGAGATATTGCGTTTGTAATGGAATGTAGTCCAACGATTGCCCTTCCTTACTCTTTAGAGGGAGATCCCATACATCTTGGTATAATATACCATGTAGCACAAACATAAATGAGGTACCTCTCCGGCTGAATGCCGTGGCCCGTTGCAGCTCTCTTACACACCGAGAGGAATGGCCCCTCGATGCACCGCTAATACAAATAACACAGACGTAAGAAGCTCCACTCTTGTTTTAAACGATCTAGGAGATAGAAATTTCCTCACTTGACAATCGCCCAAGGAACCCAAATGCCTAAACCTACAGCTTAGGTACCTCACAACTCACAGCGGGTCATGTATATCAGAAACCAATTGTAATGCATACAAGAGTTACCATGTGATATGGGCAATGCAACTGTGAATGCCATAGTACTCAAACATTTTATAAATCAGCATTGTGTGGTGCAACAAACATGTCTTTCCATAATTTCAATCTACACGTCATGCTTCGTTGCTAAGGGTAATCCTTGAGCCTTCTTGTGCGGCTTAACCCCCTTTTTACTTAATTTATAAACGTCCTATATAGTATGCACAAACAAATAGACCTGAATTTCATATATTTTCAGCCACTAATCAGCATCAAAACCCCTCTTCCCCCTTACTGTTTAGGTTTTGCATTGTTGATAGGTATAAATAACGGTTTTTTTGGTGTTTTTCTTTTAAAAAAAATAAAAAATGACTTTAACATGAAGACACAATTGAAATGAGGCTTATCCCTCATGCTACAACCATTCCATACATTCATAGACATAAACCCTATTTTTTCCTAATTTTCTAGTGCAAAAACTATTTTTTTCCCTTTTTTCGCTCTTTATTTTCATTTATTTCTTCATAAAATTTGATATTTCAAAATTATGAGTTCTCATTGATCAAGGACACTCATCATTATTTTCATATCCATTTTTATCCCATATGACCTCAAAACACTTGACAAAAACCCCAAATTCCATTATTTTTATCAAAACCACAACTTACGGGTTTTGCATGTTTTGCAAGATATTATTATATCATTGTATTTTCTGGTTTTCTTTCATACTTTAGAGAGAATGAAACATGGAAAATCAAGAGCAATCAAAATCAAGCACTTTCTCCAATCATTTTCCATAAAACACAAGAACCGCTCACTTATGCATAGAAACCATGATTCCAAGGCTCATATCTCGTAGATGGGAGGCTGTTGACGCTTCTTCTTTGCCGCTATTGATGCACTCTCTCAGCCCGATCTACGTCCTCCATCGCTCAAGCATCATCATTTCGTCTGGATTCATCATTACAACCCTCCCCCTTCTCTCTTGAATTGATACATATGAACAATCGCTAAGAGGAGAGAGGAGAGAGGAGAGAGAAATACTAGAAAATCAAAATTTTGAATACTCCATTAAAATCAGTCAAATTACAATCATCTCCTTCCTCTCTCTCTTCAGATCAGAAATCTCTCTCTCTCTCTCTAGAATGTTGAGGATCGGAGAGACATCGGGCAATTTTGAGGAGGGACAAAAAAATTTTGCATCCCCCCTCATGTTCGATAGTTTTTTGTTAGTTTTAGGCTTCTTAATAAGCCTAAGGTTTAAAACATGAAAGTAACCGATTTTGTTTTTTTGTGTTCACACTACCCGCAAGTGGATATTTCAATTCTGGATGGGCAAATGGGCTCGAATTCAAGATTCGTCTGGAAAGGAGGCTTTGTAGCATGAAATCTATAAACATGGCATTCATCGCACTTTTTCGGGTTCCCGGATCCAGTAGCTACTTTATTACGCCAAAAATTGCGGGGATTAAATGGGGGATCAAATAACCTCCCTTCGACGAACCAAGACTTGCGTTGGATTCCTGATGTTGAAATGCATTTAGGAAAACTCCAGCTTGCCTATCCGCCACCGTTTGATTTTTCATGAAAATTTGGTCTTTAGCACTTCCCATGCATTTCTTGTTTCAAAATGGCCTCAAATGCTTCAAGCATGGCTCAAAAGCGGCTCTTAAAATCCAGCTCTCAATAGTCCATGTGGAAATCGGGTATTCATATAGCTTGGCCTACGATGATGAATCCATCCTCAAAGAATTGAAGGAAGTAAATTTGATAGTGTGTCATCCTTGTGTTATGTGAAGAAACAGGGTGTAAGCCAACTTCTCTTAGTTTCTTGTCTAAATATTTTTTCTCTAATCACATGGTTTGACTAGCTAAGCTCAAGTGTAGGGAATCTAGATTGTAATCATAGGGCATGTTAAAGTATGCAAGTTCAAACCGATCTCTTAGCTAAGGTCTAAACAATACTTTTGGTTTAACACAGGTCAAGGATGACACGATGGAAAAATGATATAAAGGTATACATAAGGTAATATGATTGACCTAAGAATGCACTTTATGATAGCACTAACATGTGTATTGAAAGGTCAAAATGTCTCCATGAATCAAGGAGAAAATTCATGTTGCAACCTTTGCTAAAAGCAGTCTTGCAAAGCTAATATCTCTTAATCTAGCCATTAATTTTTGGAGCAGTACAAAGATGAAATGTTCATCTTTTTAGTACTACAAATTGACCATTGGGATTTTTCAGGTCAAATCTTTAGATGATTTTACAGAGCAATGCAGTTGCTTAGTCACCTAATTGCAAAAAAGTTTGCACTGCACATATCTACCTACTTGGAGAGCTGTGTTTTGAAGCTACAGCCATTATCTCACACTCAGCTGTGAAGAAGAGTTATTTTCCACTTAATAAGAATCCACCTACCAAAGGGTTTCTTGAGATTCACTCACTATAGGACATTATATCAATTGTTTTGAGCAACTAGATTGTAGTCCTCCCAACACAGTCTAGCCCTATTCACAAACTATGAGAGTGATAGTAGACAATAGAAACTATAGAGAAAGAGTGGTGCTATCTATAGCCCAAACTCCCAACCTTGTGGCTATCAATGTATCAAATCTAGTTGAGCTCCTTACTACTAGTTTTTGATTTGGGGATTAGCCCATCACTTATACTATTGAGAGAAAGAGTGGTGCTATCTATAGCCCAAACTCCCAACCTTGTGGCTATCAATGTATCAAATCTAGTTGATCTCCTTACTACTAGTTTTGGATTTGGGGATTAGCCCATCACTTGTACTTGTGGTAGCTATACTGCCCTTCTCTTCTAAGTTTCTATCCACTCTACATTTTATTAAGTATTCTATTAGTCCCTTACTCTCATATTAACACATCTTACTACCACTCTTTACTAAAGAGTCAAATGTATATAGAGTTCTTTTTAGTACTATGGGAGCTTTTGCTTGATTGCTAAGACCCACGGACTGTTTATTGCTCAAGTGTTTCAAGTTCAATGCCAATGGATACCTCTCACACAGCCATATGTGCTCTCAAGCCTCTGAGTGTAGTGAGCTCACCTCAATGCTTGGTTGAGTACCCATGTCTCTCAAGCACACTAGTAGATCCACTATTCGAGATGCGAGCTCAAGCAACCTCAATCCTCCACCTTCAAGCTCCATGCTCCATAGCCATGTGCGCAAGACAAAAGAAGAGAACAGAACAAGAGAAGAGAGGAGAATATGTAAAGCTTCTCCACCACGGTCCCTCACCCTTGTACACTCACTCCCTCACACTCTCACACTCCCTCTCTCAAGCACAAGCACAAGCAAGCAAGAAGAAGAAGAGAACAAGAGAAGAGAAGAGGAGAGCCACTTTTGCACACACCAAGAATGAGCTTCTCTATTCACTTTTTGGATTTTATACATGCCCTTATCCCTTTGGGCACCCATCCACTTTTTTGCATGACCAGCCATCTTGCCGAGGTCCTCTTTTCCTATTCCCTTCTATTTGCATTATGCCTTCACCTATGCCCGTCTACTCTTTATAACTTGCACATGAGGGAGCTTGGCACTCTTTTACAAAAATTTGAGGATGCCTTTACATTTTAAATTGTGCATTTGTCTTTGCCTTGACTTTTAAGATTGCCCTTGTGCTTTTGGCCTTTTCTCTCCTTATCCTTTTGTGAGGCCGCCTTTTTCCACTTTTCTCTGCATTTTTGAATTTTCTTTTGCTTCCTTTTTCTTTGTCGTCTTGCACTGGGGTTAACATTACCCTTCCCAGTCCCATGGTACTTGTGGGACTTTGTTGATGAGGGCTTGGCTGGGTGATTGAAGGGTGGTCATGGGAGTTGATGATGGGACTTTTGTGGGGATTGGATATGGGAGAAAAGCATGTTGAAATGGTTGAGGTTGTGGATGGCGAGGGTATATTGAGTGGGTGACGGTGACCTCCAAAGTCGGTGGTTAGGAGTGGGTTGTCAAATTTACCTGAGAAAGAAAACAGAGTGCACTTACCTGGGGGGTGTATCTTCCTCACCGTGTAGTGCATTGTGTTAGTGCCAGTGGAACTAGGAGCTAGGTCTCAGCCTAGGGTGTTGTCCCACTTTTGAGGACCCAGTTCGTGCATAGGGAAGGTGCGGTAGGTGTAAGTTAGGGAGACAGGACTAGAGTATGACCTCCCTAGGTATGCCTTTCCCTTGATGTGCCCTAAGCATGAAGTGGGGAGCAAAAGGGCTAGGGGGTTAGGGATAGAATTGGCCAACCAAGGCCATTGAACATGCCTAACTTGAGGACCCCTAGGTGTAGTGATTGTGGCACTTATTTATTTCTTTCTTTGCTCTTATTTTTTCTTTCTTTCTCATTTTATTTTTCTTTTATTTTTCTCTCTTTTTTCTTTTTGAATGTACATGAAGAACTAGTCGTCCTAGTCATGGTCATGAGAGGAAGAGATTGCGGGCTTAAGAGATTGCTAAGAAAGCTCTTACCTTGTATGTAGGCTTTTAGATTCATGCTCACATTTAGAGGGATTGTTGACAAAAATGGATGACTACATCTAGTAAATTGGTTTTTGTTCATGTCCTCTAGTAGGGCCATGCAAAAGGATGGAAGGAGGGTGGATCTCATCATGAGTCTGGCCATTGCGCAACTATCTATGCCAACATCATTCAAATAAAAAAAAAAGGGCGGTAGGTGGTGTTCATGAGAGATAGGATCTTACTTAAGTAAAACTCTAAGTAGCCTAAGGTAGTTACAGGTTGTAATGAAAGTTGGATTGAGGCAAGAAGAGAATTCACTAAGGAAATGGGAGCTGGAGGGCCCTAGGTCATCATCAAAGAATGTAAGGGCTTCCTCTGGCTTAGTAACATTTACATTATATACATTAGGGAAATCATAATGACCATGGATGTCGAAGTTAAAGTCCACTCCTACCCTTCTTGGATACGACATGTTTGTCATTTCTCTCGTAGGGTAGGGTGTTACAAAATGACATCCATGCATCCATGTTCTTGTCCCAAATTTTCCTCCTCCACTTTAGCTGTGACTCGTACCCCTTCACAGTCTTAGATACCTCCATGACTTTATCTTCCCAATAGTCATGTGCTTCTGTCCCCCACCACAGTGTTGGATTCTTCTCTCTTTCTGCATTCCACCGATCTCCAAGCCTTTTGCCCATGCTTATCACCTCCTCCACCACTTTAGGGTATAGCACTCGGCTTAATGTGGGTGGGAATCGAAAGGTAAACTCAAAGGGTTTGCACTTGTTTTACCACTGTTCCCACACCATGAGCTCCATGTTTTAGTTGACAAGAAAGCATTATTCTATTTAAGAGATGGGCACTTCTGGGCCACTAGTGGTTGTGCTCTCAGTCTTCTTCTTATCCCCGACATGATAGTTGTGTTGCTTAGATGTCACCAACATGTGTGTGTCTTAAATAAGTCAGGTGCACTTGACTTAACTCTAGTTAGTCTTGGTTAGCTACTATGGTCAGTCAGGCCTAGTTTGATGTAAGTATTGTGTGCTTTTTGCAGTTAGAGAATAATGAAGAAAGATGAGAGCACACTTCTCTCTGTTGATTGCATGTCTATTCAATGCTTTCTCTCCCACATTTGAACATGGTATTGAAGACTGAAGGCCTAGTGCAACAAAGAGCATGAGCTGGATTGAAGGAGCTAGAAAGTGAGGAAGATCAAATCCCTGAAGTAAGACATTGGAGGCCGTAGCTTGAACTTGGAAAAGTTTGCTAAGAGCATATTGAGGTTTGTGAAGCAAGTTATTGGCAAGTATTAGAGCTCATTTTGAATGAGCATTGACAAAAAGAAGGCCAATCGTATGAAAAATGTGGATCTGGAGAAGATTGTGCATGTTTTCCCTTCTTATTTGGATAGCGTGACATCAACTAGATCAAGCATCCATTGCTTGAGCGGACTTCAACTATATCAAGCCTACATTTGGTAGAGATCATGACAATATTTTTGAGTACTTGAGCATTAGCCTTGAAGCACTCATTTGGAGCAGTAAAAGAACTTGAAAGTCAACATGTTTTCACTTAGCATGGCACATGTTTTGTGACTAGTAAAATGGCAGCATCATACATAGTCAATGCAACAAATGAATAAGAGAGATAATGTTCAACCTGAGGGGTATATTTAGCATCAAGTTTTTGATAGTCATTTTCTCTACGACTAAAACTATCTTGCATAAATAGTGACTAGCAGACACTTGATCAGTGACTTGGTTTGCAAGGAGTCAGTCGAAGAAGGCTGCATTGGATAACTTTAGCTGCAAAGATGTAAAATCATAAGAGGACTGAAAAAAGTACCCAAATATGGGTAATAAGTTAGATAACAATAATTATGCTATCTGGAAATTTAGAATTGAGAATTTTCTCATTTGGCAAAGGTTATTGGGATTTAGATTTAGTGTGCAGAAGTTGAGCCTAATCTTCCTGAAAAGAATGCAATAGCTGACCAGCTTAGGGCACATTGTACTTGGATGGAAAGAGCCTGAAGAGTGTTGCATTGGCTTTCTTTATGTATCTCTCATGTAATGATCATGTAGATAATGAATTGCAAGTCAATAGAGGATGCTTGGAATATTTTAATGAGATATTATGGCACAATCACTAGTGCATGCAAAATCCAGTTAAAGCAAAAGTTTAACACAATGGATAGGAAGGACGATCCATACATGATTATGTGACCAAGATGAAGACCATTGCAGATCAGTTAGCTCTACTAGTAGGAGCTAATGTAGATGATGAGGATTTGGTAGCTATGACCTTGAATGGTTTGGGAAATGAGCACAAATCTTTTGATACCTCTATCTCAATGTGATCTGATATGTCTGATTGTAATGAGCTTGTTTCATTTCTCATACATGAAGAGGTCAAATTGGGATTAGCTATATTGGCTTGAGTAGCTCAAAAGGCAAAGATGTGGTATTCTATTCAAATCAAAGAAGCTATGGTATAGTTCATGGAAGAGGGTTCACTCGTGGTAGAGGAACTCAACAAAATGCATCTTAGAATGCCAATACCCAACAAGGGAAAAATGCTAGAGGTGATGGATACTTCCAAGCAAGGGGGAGGTCCAACTCTAGAGGTAGAGGATCATGGTAGTCACAGAGACAACACATGAGAATGCAAACAAAGATAATGAATATCATTACTGAGGCAAGTATGGCCACATTGCCAAAGAATATTGGAAAAAGAAAGCTAATAAAAAAGGCAAACAATAGGGATATATTATACATCATCAAGTCATGTTGAGGATGCTCCTACTGACAGGTTGTTTGCTATGACGTATGTTCGGAACTAAGAGAGTTGATGTTTGGTATATTAACTCTAGAGCATCTAATCATATGACACTGCATGGTGAATGGTTTACTAACATGATTCCAAAAAAGCATGGGTATGTTTGCACAAGAGATGATACTTAGGATAGCATTGAAAATAAGGGTGTAGTTCCCTTGGTCATTCATGATGGGAAAAAGAAAACTATGCATGATATATTGCATGTGCCCTCTATTATGAAAAATTTGTTGTTAGTGGGACAAATAACAAAGCAAAAATTGTAGGTTCGCTTTAATAAGCATGGCTATTTTATAGAGGAGTTTGGCAATGGGTGCAAGCTCATTGCTCGAGGCAAAAGACATGGTCAGATGTTTACATTGGATGCTATATTTCCTCAGAGAGTTGAAATTAGCCATGTTTGCACATGGTCAGGGCACTATTAGAGATCTTGAAATATGGCACTAGAGGATTGGGCATGTAAATATTCAATAGTTGTAAAGTGTGCAAAGAAAGCAACTAGTCACAGGTTTGCCAAAGTTTACATACACTAAGATAGGTCATATTTGTGCACTTTTTGTTTGTAAAACATGTCCAGAATATCTTGAGGCCACTACAGTTTGATACACTGATGATTTCAATATGTATACATGGGTGTATATCCTAAAACACAAAGATGAGGTGTTTGCTATTTTTAAGGACTTCAAGAGGCAAGTTGAAAAGGAGTTTGATTGCTCTATCTCATGTTTGAGGTCTGAGGGTGGTGGGGAATATGTATCTAATGAGTTTGATAGATACTTAGCCAAGAATGGCATTCACAGGCAGCTCTCATCCAGTTATACTCCATAGCACAATGGAGTGGCCAAAATAAAGAATTGGGTAATTATGGAGACTGCTCATGCAATGCTTAATGAGAAGAACATTATACTATTAGGTTGAGGCCATTATGACAACAATGTATATATTGACTCAAATTCATGAGATGACACCGTACCAGAAATGATATGGGCCTATGCTAGACATTAGCCACTTGAAAATTTTTTGTTGCATTGCATATGTCCATATCCCAAATGAAAAGAGGAGGAACTTGGATCCTAAGGGACACAAGAGTGTGTCCATTGGTTATGCTCAGGAGCGGAAGGCCTAGTAAGAATGACGTGGCTGCAGTCATTCTAAACAATGACTCAAATGTTTTAATCCATCTACACAGGAAATGCTATTCAGCAAAGATGTCATCTTTGATTAAATGGCTTCTTGATATGCATAATCTATTGTCGTTCCTACTTATGTGCCTTCAAAACTTGGTTCTACTATTGTTCCACAATAGAGTACTACTTTGTCTAGGCCTACAGGTGATGTATCTCCTTGGACTGGCAGATTGTGTAGTTATGCATCGCCATCCCATTGAAAGCACTATGTCAATGAGGGGGAGAAATAATGTAGAAAGCAAAGAAAAAGAAAAAGTTTTTTATTGTGCTTCTGGCATGATGACTTTTGGATATGATTTGGCTAATAGCCTTGATAATGAGCTTGGAATCCCTCTGTGTATTCTCTTGGTGCTAAGCAGAGCAGATATGTTCCACCTCATGAAAGGGGGGAATCAAGCCATGCACCACAGTTGAGACTCTCGCAAAGGGTGAGATACCCAATTGATAAACTTATATACAGTGGATATTTTGTGAAGCATTATGCATACATGACTAAGGTCATCAAATAAAAATAACCTGCTATGTTTGGTGAAGCTATCTTGGATAAGAACTGGTGCAAAGAAATGGACAAGGAAATGATTGCATTGGCTGAAAATTGAGCTTGGGAACCGATGGCATTGCCTGAAGGAAAAAAGACTATTGGTTGTAAATGGGTGTATGAGGTTAAGTGCAAGTCTGATGGCAGCATTGAAAGATACAAGGTCAAGTTGGTAGCAAAATGATATGCTCAACACTATGGCTTAGACTATGAAGAAACTTTCAATCATGTTGCCAAGATGGCAATTATTAGAACTACGATTGCTTTGGTTGTAGCAAAAGGGCTATAAATTAGGCAAATGGATGTAAAGAATGCATTCTAGAAGAAGAAGTATTGATGGATTGTCGTGAAGGGTAAATACACCCACAGTATCCAAACCATGTTTGCAAGCTGAAAAATCTCTCTATGGGCTGAAACAGGCTCCAAGAGCTTGGCATGCATGCATTAGCAGTTAGTTGTATTGTCTTGGCTTTATAGTTGGCAGAGTTGATCACAATTTATTTACCAAAAAGATAGATACGGGTTTGGTGGTGCTAGTCATCTATGTAGATGATCTCATTGTTACAGGTGTGACATTAGAATACAAGATGTGATGACTATACTAAAAACTGAGTTTGACATGAGAGATTTAGGTTTAGCTGAAATTCTTTTTGGGCATTGAAGTGGTAAATTTAGCCAATGGACTTTGGTTGATATAGAGAAAATATGCATTGGAAATGTTGAAGAAGTATGGCATGAAAAATTGTATACCACTTGATACTCTATTGGATAATAATACCAAATTGGATGTAAAAATTGGAGTTGAAATTGTAGATGTTACCATGTACAAGAAGATGGTGGAAAGTCTGATATACTTGACCATCACTAGGCTTGATCTTAGCTATGCAGTTGGGCTTATTAGTCAGTTTGTGCATAAGCCCATGAAACCACATTTGGATACAGTGAGAAGGATCATGCGTCATGTCAAGGCAATAGTAGACTATGGACTCTTTTATGAGAGAGAGAAAAGGACCTAAAGCTCATGGGATACACTAATCCAGATTGGGTAGGATGTCCTTATGATAGACGTCTACTAATGGCTATGCATTCAGCCTTGGTAATGGGATGATTAGCTAGAGTAGCAAGAAGCAACCGACAATTGCACTATCTAGTACTAAGGCAATGTATAGAGGTGCCACAATGCAGCTTGTGAGATTGTTGGTTGTCGAAGTTGATGGATGATTTGGATATGTAGGTATAAGCTCCAATGACATTGTATTGTGATAATCTGAGTAGTGAACTTGTGGGTACAAGCCCTATTTACCATGCCATAACAAAGCATATAGAGGTACACTATCACTTCTATGTGAACAGAAATTAAAAATGGTGGTATGGCATGAAAGGAGCTAGTCATAGATGCAAGGAGTCATGCAGTCACTCCATATGAGACGAGAAGGGAAAGGGAGATCAATAATACAAACCAAGGATTTGTAGGGAAAAAGAGAAAAAAGAAAAACTTGTGAAAAGTAAAGCGGGCCTTTTTATAGGTGTGTCTAACACGTGGCAAAACTTAGATAGACCATTGGATACAACCATTGGATATGTGACACAATGCATGCCATTGGATACAACCATTAGAACTAGACATTAGAAAAACCCTAGATTCTCGGTCCAATTATGACTTGACACATGGCACTTGCACATCTCATTATAAAAGTCGGATTTTTTCATTGAGCGTATCATTTTATATATTCATAGTTTAAAACTCAAAATGCTAGGAGGTAAATACCTCATATAAGAGAAAGAGTATTCAACTCTTTTTCCAATTGTAGTGTCATTGATCTTGAACTTAAACCTAGGATTTTTATTGTTTAGAAACTCCAAGGTCTCTCTTATATCCTTAAGACTTTTGTTAGGAGTTACATTAATCTCCTTTACTTCTTGTCCAATCACTTGCACCTCCAATTTTAATGAAATACAATCAACATTAGAATCTAAGGAAACCCAAGTAGCATATCTAAGTTTTTACCTCCTATTATCAAAACCCATAATTAGAGATCATTGAGAGATACTATAAGATATAGCTAAAGACCAAGGACATGCATTACACTCTATAAAACCTCCCTTGTGGTCACATTCCCTAAATTTCCAAGATAGTCCTAGAAAGTTGCCCAAATCCTCCTCTAAAAACTTTCTACTTAGCCATGAAATATTTATCCTTTATAAATTAATTATTTTAAAACAATCTACAAATGCATGTAATGGTATAAACCATAACAAGTGTATTCTTCTCAAGATCCTTCCAAGATTCATAGCCTTTTGAATGTCTTCAGCTATTCTGAGTTTAAAGCTCTTTAATGTTACTTCATCAAGAGTCTCCCAAATTAAGGATGCAAGGCTTGGAAAATGGTAAATCCTCAATATGTCCATAAACACATTCGCTTGATAGAACCACATATTCTACATAATCTACAAAAATCCTACCTTCACTAAAAGAACTTATAGCTTGATCAACATAGATAATGTCTACAAATACTTTATGAATTGCATAGAATGTGCCGCTAAGGTTCTCCATGGGCTACCATTCAGAACTTATCGATGAAAAGATATCTAACACCAATAATCAATTTGGAGAGGTAAGTACATCTCCTTCACAATGTAAACACGCTACACCTAAGCAAACCACCCTTGGGTTGTAATTTTGAAACCAATGATACATCCCTTACAATGATATTTGATATCCTCTCATTTCATTTTCTTCACCTTGTGACAGCCCTTATAAGATGGCAACATCGTAACCTAATTGTTCATGCTAAACATTTTGGGCTCTCACGTTCCATTTGGACTTTTATTAAAGAAGGATGTGTAAAGTTTATCCAATGAGAAGGACACCTTGTGGATACTATGGTTAAAAAGGGAGCACAAGTAATGTGCAAAGAAAGAAACTCAAAGAGAAAGGTCAATGAACTCAAAATGAATTTGGGGGGGGGGGGGGGGGGGGTTTGGAGGGGGCTATGGAAGCTACACACAACCCATCAATTAGACAATGTCAATATTCTTCTCCAATTTCTCGCTCCTCATCGCCAGTCTCGGATCAAGAAATGGCTGCCCAATGAAGAAGTTGGAAAACTAGTCTTTCTCTCTCATCCCTTTTCTCTCCTCTTGATGGCTGTTCACACGCATGATTCTATGGAAGAAGGAGAAGGGGTTGGATGCAATATGCTGATGGAATACTCAAACCAGAGCAAAGGAGATCGTATGCAATAGGGACTTTGGCACCCATTGTGGTTTGGTCCTTTGACTATTCATGTAATGCTAGCTTTTTCTTTTGGGTTTGGTGTATGGGACATGAGAGCTATGAGATCTTGCATATGTGCCCTTGGTAGGCTACAATTTATGTTTGGAAACTCACTTGGTTATTCAGATTGTAGCTTTGGTTGGGGATTCTAAGTATTGTGAGTATTTCACACTGGGTGTTTGTATGGATTCACTACCCCCTCCTTAGTGTTGACATTAGGTTTAACTACTGGTGGCATTGTGGGCTTTGGCGAAGCCATAGAACCCTTGCTAAAAGTCCTAACTATCCTAATATTGCCTATGGCAAGGTAGATGCACTGAGAGTCGTAGTCAACGTTAGTGAGCCTGTTTCTTGAAACCACGACCTAAAAGTGATTTCTTGCCAATACCTTTTTTGTTATGCAATATATAAAAGATGATTGGGAGGCTCTTAGTCTTAGATAAATACCCATTACTTTGCACTTTCCTAGTAGTGGATAAGACTACCTCCCAAATGGCATGCGTGAGGATGTTGTCAGCTCCCTTGTCGATTAATGCATCAAAGGTGTGTGTCTTTTGGGTTGTTACTATTATGCACAAGTAGGCTGGTGCTACTGTTTCTTTGTCCTCATCCTCTATACTTGTGATAGCTACTACTCTAACATTCATAGGTGGTGTTATCATTGGAGGCTCGTGTGGTGGGTGTGATGGAGGGTAGTGCTTCTTGATGTGACTGCCATTGAAAAAGCCTATACCTTATCTTTCTAGGGTTTCAAGCTCCACATTGCTTGTTCTACTAATGTTACAGGTCTCAATCCCCTGAACTTCATCTTTTGTTTGTGACCCTTTACAGAGTACAACAACACTAAGTCTCCTTGTTCAAAGTCACATTGTTTGACATACTTGTCAAACCAACTCTTGCATCGTTCCTTCTCACATAGATTAGGGCATAGATTGCAATGAGCTAGGTGTTCTAGTTCTACTAGGTGATTTGTCCATGCTTCCTTGCCAGGTGTTCTAGTTCTACTAGGTGATTTGTCCATGCTTCCTTGCCATCCCATCTCTCTTGGATTGCTATTCTCAATCTTGGAACAAATAACTCAACTAGTAAGATTGCTTTAGTTCCATAGGTGAACTTGAATGGTGTTTGTCCTATCATCATTTTGTAGGTTGTCTTATAAGTTCATAATGGTACCATCAGCTTATTCTCCCAGTCCTTGAGTGAGGCAGAGACCACCTTGGTTAGGATAGTCACTAGGATTTTATTGTGGTTTCAACTTGACTATTGGCTTGAGTGAAATACTGTGAGGATTTTCAATGCATTATTAAGAAGGTTAATAACAAATGGACAATCACTTCACTGATGAAGTGTGTTCCTTGATCATTGACTAATTCTATGGGACATTTGAACCGTGAGATCACTTTCTCCCAAAGAAATTTGATAATGGTCCTAACGTCATTTTTTTGAGTTGCTCGAGCTTCAGTCCACTTGGTGAGATAGTTTGTGGGCTATGATTATGTACCTTGCTTGTGAGTATTGTGCTATATGGCTGATTGGACCAATGAAATCAATCTTCCATTTTTCAAATGGTTGGCATGCTATCACTGGGGTCAACTCCATCTTATCCTTACAAATAGGGACTTTGATTCGTTGGTGCTCATTACAGTGCTTCACAAACTTAACTGCATCGCAAAATAGTATAGGGAACCAAAATTGAGACTAGAACACCTTACAAGCTATAATGACCCCATTGAAGTGTCCTCTAGCAATATCTCCATGAGCTTCTACAAGCACATCATACATCTCATGCTCACAGACACATCTCCTCAATAGTCCATCTTGTCGTAATTGGTAGAGTTGGCCGGCAATCAATTGATAGGTTTGAATCTTTAGAATGGGACGCTTTTAGCTTAGCCTTCTCAATTGGATGTTCAGGTAATCCATGTTCTAAGATGTGGACTATGCCATCTACCCAATAAGGTGTAAGATTTTCTCTAAGAAAATCTCTTTTGCTAGACATTCTAAACAAATTTGTGTCAGGTAGGTCATCTACAATGCCTTGTTCAGTTGCTTCTCCTGTGGTTATGTGAGACATATGGTTTGCCATGTAATGTTGTTTTCCCTTGCATACTACCATAGAGAAATCCAATTCTAATAGAAGAAGTGACCATTGAGAAATGCATCTTATTGCATAGGGTTTGTTTACAAGATATACAAATGCTTGATGAACAACAAAGAAAGTAAATGGTGCAACTAGAAGATAATGTCAAAATTCCTTTAACAGCAAACATCATAGCTAGCCCTTCCCTCTCTATTGTGGATAGTTCATTTCCGTGTCAGTGAGTTGTTTGCTTGCAAAGTTCACTAGGTAATCTAAGTTATGCTCTCCAAGTTGGCACAAAACTACTCCCACAATAAACTTTGATGCATCAATGTGCGCATGGAAAGTAATGGACCAATTTGGGGGCCCATATAGTAGGTGCAATATTCAAAGACTTTTTCAATTATTCGTAAGCGCATTGGCACTCCTCAATCCACTCAAATACAATCAATAGCTTGTAAAGTGGTCATGCAACGAGTTCAAAATTCAACAAAAACTGTCGATAGTACACCATGTGACCGAGGAAGCACTGAACTCCCTTGTAGTTGGTTGGTGGTGGTAAACTAACAATCACTCTAACTTTGAAAAGTCAATAGCAATGCCCTTTTTCAAGATCATGTATCCTAGGATACATCCATGCTTTGCCCAAAACTAGCATTTTAAGGGGTTCAACGAGAGACTGTATTGTCTACATCACTTAAAGACTATGCGTAGTTTGTCTAGGTGCTCCTCCCAAACTGGAATGAATACACAAATCATCAATTAATACTTCCAGCCACTTTTTAAGCATGCCCTTGAAAATATCACATATAAGACTCAAAAGGTAGTAAGCATATTATTTAGCCCAAATGGCATGACTATGTAGGCAAACACACCCCATTCTGTTGCAAATGCCATTTTATGCATATCATTTGGATGCACTTGCACTTTGTTGTAGCTAGGGAAGCCATCCAGGAAATTGTAGGCTTCCTTCCATTCTACTCTCTTAAGCATGTACTTGGTCTCTATTTGTCACTGTGTGGACCTTTTTGTATTCAAGCACACTCAAAATTTTCCATTCTTCTTTAAGAAAATTACTATGGGTGATACCTAGTCTGTATGCTCATAAACGAATTTAGCATTCAATGGCTTGTCTATTTTCTCCTTCCCAGAGCATGAGCATGCTTTGGATTCATTGTGTATGCTCTTTGTTTGACTGATGTTACGGTGAGGGTCATAGGAATGTTGTGAGTCATAATACTCGATCAATTTCTTTCAGCTCTTCTAAGGACCAAGCAAATACATCTACATACTCTTGTAAGATATTAATGAGATTGGCCTCCTCTTGCTCAGTTAAGTCATCGACTATGTACACAGGTCAAGGTTTATCCCCTTCCCTTGCCAAGTTGACTTCCTTAACTTTAGTAGGTGCTTCAATGGGTTCACTAACCTATCCTACTAGTTTGGCTCCTACTAACACCGTTATGGAGTTGCCCTTCTTATACTTAGTGAAGCGTATAGGTAAGTTAGGTGGTCTGTTTTGTCGTTCATCTTTGGAGGACTTGGATTTTTTTCTTCTCTCTTCCTTGAGCCTCTTGCGCCTTAGATGGACTAGAAAGTCCCCTTTGGTGCACTTGGTCTTAGGTGGTTGTGGGATTTCTAGATCACTCTGTAACGTGTCCACTCGTCCACTTGTGGGACACGTCTTAGCAACCCATCGGGAAGAGAGCCTAGAAAGCGCCGCCTGGCACTCGCAAGGAATGTCACAGGGCTTGCAATCTATGTCTTACTGAGTCTGCCCCAAGCAGAAGTATCTGGCCGTTCCCACTTAGGACTGACCTAAAGTCAGGGTTTCTTTTCTATCAACAAAGTATCTAGGAAGTAGCTAGCGTTGAGCTCCAGATGAACCACTTTGCGTAGGAACAATAGAGTCGAAGCGGATTCATGCTGCACTTGGTTCATGGAGAATGCGAAACGAGAGGGATGTGAAGCTCGATCTCTCTGCCCATAAGGCATAGTCCCATTCCATTCTCCTAAAACAACACAAATTGGGATTCTAACTCTACTGACTCTAGGGTCTTCATAGTATCGTCTTCACGTATTTTGAGAAAAGTTCCCAGCTAACCAAGACCACCCTTCTGTAGGACGGACCCAAGTCACATCCACTGCACTTTCCTCAGTTTGCTTAGTTATCTAATTACCTACCACATTATGTTTGTTGACATGCAAAAGCAGCTTCCTTAATTAATCAATTTAAACACAGGTTTCTTCACGTAACTTAGGCACTGACACAAAAACAATGTCAAGCAAGTTCCTTTTTCAAATATCTGATCTTTATTTATCATAGTCCCGGAATACATCAAGTATCATGCCCGAAGGCTATCCTAGCAATCTACAGGATTGCTACTCCAAGTTTCCGCCCGTATACTAGTACACGGGCCTTGAGATCCCATCTCAAGTCACGTTGGCCTCTTGAGCGGGTTCGGTTCACATTCCTGGCGCGGCTAACAACCCCCTTGGATAGGGCCAGGCAGGCAGTTGGAGGTAACTGAACTTGCCACTCCCTCTAGGCTTTTAACCTGAAGCATTGAGTATTTTGCCTTGAATTAGTTCCTTGAGCAAAAGAAGTTCAAACAATGTACTTAAGTGTACAATCACGATCATCTCAGAGGTCGTTTGTACGGCCAACTACTAAGGTGTGATTCCTTCTTCTCGAATGCTCCCAGCATTCGATAATGGATCGTTCGCGACTTGGCGAGATTCCAAGGGCTTGGCAAGCTAGTTTGCTTGTTTTCCCCTTATCTTCGGGTTAGGGTTAGTACCCTGCTGACCCTAATTATCCTTACTTTAGGTCTCCTGGTAAAAATAGGTCATGGACAACCCCGTCGTCCTCGGTTGGTCAACTTGCTGGTTATCTCCTAGATCCCTTGTAGTACCTATGTACCTTTACCTTTGATCTTAATTGATCAAGATTGTCTATCCCCCTGACCATGGTTGGTCAAGATGGTTCTGTTTAGAATAGTTCCTACTCCGACTTAAGTATAATCATCTTAAGCCCTCTTAATAATGCTCACAAGCACTATGCTTTTACCTATCCCTCTTCAAGTCACCAAGGACTTTGACATGGGACTCATGGATTTCAGTCCCATTTGGCAGATTACAAACAACGTTGAATTTTCCCAACAACTTTAATGCACGCCACGTAATGCCATGCCTTCATTTCAATGCTTACAATTTTGATATAATCCATATGATATTTTATGCCACACATGCGAAGGTACTTTCTATGCATGCAATCTTAACATTATCCTCTATGTAATTATTTATATGATCTATAACCTTTTTGAATGATCTAACTTTATGTGATCATTGTATGAGTCTAATGCACTTTAATCTTTTGTGCAGTTTATTACATGTACCTTAGAATCCATCTTGCGATATGGACATGCACTTTGTTTTGTTCAATGTCCTCTGAAATGCGTTTTAAGCAAGTACTTGTGCAAGGAACAATACACTTTATGCAGGAATTCTTGCAAGAAATTTTTGGTAATTTATGATCAATTTCACCTATTATGATGCCATCTTACAACGGAAATTATCTTGCTCGTTACATACATCACAACTAAGTTCATACCTAGGAAATTATCAAACACTCGATTAATGTGATGCATGTGAAGATGATTTTCCGTCCTGATAATTATAGCCTATGATTTAATAATAGAACAACCTGGGTTTGGAGTGATGCCTGGATTCCAGTGGTATTGATGCCTGATGAACCGTTCACGGTTGCAGTGCCACCTTGTTTCGAACCTCCATCCACACTTGCAGGGTTTCCGACCATATTTGTAGAACTACGCTTCGGGGCCATACTCAAAGACGCGTGTATGAGTGATAGAGTTCTCGCACTCTCCTATGCAAGATTCTCGCCACCTATCCTTGAGTGGAGGAAGAGATTGAAGGGGGAGGGGCGTATTTTCAGAGATGTCGAGAGGGGTGTGTGACCTCTCTTTAAGGAGGGGGTGAAAAAGCTTCCAAAATCTTCTCTCTCTCTCTCTCTCTCTCTCTCTCTCTTCTCTCTCTTATCTCTCTCTCTCTCTTCTTCTTCTTCTTCTTCTTCTTCTTCTTCTCACTCACGGCCAGGGGGGGCACGCCTTGAGACCATAGGGGGGGAGGCTTCCTATCCAGGATGATGGGGGGGGGGAAGGGCGCTGCCTGTTGACACGGAGGGGGGACACGCTGTCTTCCAGCCCAATGAGAGGCTCCCTTTTATAGAGGGAGGGAGGGAGGTGGTATGGGGGGGAGACGGTTGTTCACAGCCGCCACCCTCCACCTGGGGAGGCTGCATGCTTCCCCCTTTTCATTAAATCCTCTCCCTCTCTCTCTCTCCCCGCCATGCAGTCGACAGGGGGAGAGAGTAAAAAAAAATTGTCCTAATTTTAAAAATTATTTTAAGGGGGGGTTCGCATGGGGAAAGGCACGGGGGGGGGGGGGGGGGGGGGAAATATTACATCCTCTCCCCCTTAGAGGAATCAAGATGTCCTCATCTTGAGAAGACCTGGGGGTATTGTTGGTTGAGAGTATTTTTGTCCATCCAGGTGGCATCCTCTTCTGGATAATCGTTCCACTGGATGAGGTATTCTCTCAATGTCCTTGATCTCAAATGCCTCTCCCTAACATCTAGGATTCTTATCAGGCCGTAGCTCAAGGACTCCTTGGCTAGGCATTACAATTTGCTGATCATCAAGTACATGATTCGGATTAGGTAGATACTTTTTCAATAGGCTAACGTGGAACACATTATGAATCTTTAGAGTTGCGGTAGCTGTAGTCTGTAAGCATTAGGTCCTAGGCACTTAGTGATCTTATAAGGTCCACAATACCTTGGACTTAGCTTCTTGTACTCTCCCAAGGACAATGAACTCTTTTTAGGGCGTACACGGATGAAGACCATATCACCTTCGACGAAGGATCTGTCTTGTCGTTTCAAGTCAGCATAAGCCTTCTGTCTATCATTTGCAGCTTGAATGTCTTATCTTATTGATTTGATTTGATCATCCATGTCTTTCAGCATCTGCCTTGAAGCTTCTACCCTCAAAGTTGGATCTAAGAAGTTTAAAGGGGTACGACAATCATGCCCATACAATGCTTGAAAAGGGGTCATCTGAATACTCTGTTGTTAAGAAGCATTGTAGGCAAACTCAACTAGTGGTAAGCATTGAATCCACTTTTTGGGTAGCAATATGCCCTAAGCATATCTTCAATGACTTGATTGACTTGTCTTGTTTGACTATCAGTTTGGGGATGGTAAGCTGTACTAAAACAGAGTTGAGTTCCAATAGCCTCAAAGATAGCCCTCTAGAAGTGTGATCTGAAAAGAGAGTCATGATCACTAATGATTCTTCTGGGTAACCCATGAAGTTTGAATATTTCCTTGATGAATAATCTTGTGATATCTGAAGCTTTATAGTTCGTCTTGACAGGGATGAGATGTGCGACCTTGATGAGCATATCTACTAAAACCATAATAGAGTTATATCCTCCCTGAACTTGGGGTAGGCCAACAATAAAGTCCATACTAATGAACTCCCATTTCATTTGTGGAATGTCAAGTGGTTGCAATTTTCTAGGCATTTTAACATGTTCTGCCTTAATGCGTTGACAAGACAAACATTCCGTGACATATTTGAGTACGTCTCCCTTGAGCCTTTCCCGATAATAGCTCTTTCTGACCACATTAAGGGTCTTGGCATAACCAGAAAAAGGGGAGTCATGGGCTTCCCACAATATCTTCTGCTTGAGAATTTGGCTTGCAGGGGTACATAATCTTGTCCTAAAGTAGACAAGCCCACTATTGATGGATAATTCTTGATACTTCCTCTTTAGCTTCAGGTCTTGATCCTTGATGGGGATCTCCCTTAGCATTTTCTGATAGACTGGGTCATGATACGCCCCTTCTTTTGCTAGCTCAAGAATCGGGTTGTTTGGCATTGATACCTTTGTGGCTAGTGACCTTGCTATTGATGGATCTTGCAAAATGAGGGAATTTAGAAATGCCTTGCGACTGAGTGCATCGGCAACCACATTCTCTTTTCCAAGCCTATATTTGATTTCAAAATCATATTCTTCTAGCACTTTGATCCATCGACGTTGCCTCATATTGAGCTCATTCTGGGTGAAGATCCATTTAAGACTCTTGTGGTCCGTTACTAAGGAAAATTTGTTACCTAGCAAGTAATGTCTCCAAAGTTTGAGAGCATGGATGACAGCCAATAGCTCCATGTCGTGGGTAGCATAATTCCTTTCATGGCTCTTCAATTTTCTTGAAGAATATGCTACGGGGTGACCTTCTTGTACAAGTGCACATCCTAAAGCAAGTGCGCTAGCATCAATTACCACTTCAAACTCCTTACTAAGATTAGGAAGTTTCAGGATAGGTGCTGATACTAAGCTTTGCTTTAGTTTGTCAAAGCTGGTCTGTTCAGCAGTGACCATGCAATTACTACTTGCTTCTTTAGTAGTTCAGTTAGAGGGGCTGCAATCAAAGCATAATCTTTTATGAAAATTCTGTACCATCCTGTCAACCCAAGGAAGCTGTGTATTTCTTTGATAGAAGTTGGCGTTGGCCATTCCAAAACGTCTCTGACCTTAGGTAGATCTACTGAAATTCCTTCTGCTTATACAATGAATCCCAGATATTTTATCTGTCGCTTGAGAAATGTGCACTTCTTCTTCTTGGCATAAAGCTTGTGTGCCCTCATTGTTTCAAGAACAATGCGAAGCTGGGGTTCATGATCATTTCCCTGTTTTGAGTAGACTAGGGTATCGTCAAAAAAGATGAGTACGAAGTCATCAAGATAGGGCCTAAAAATATCTTGCATTAACCTGTTGAAGGTAGTAGGAGCATTCTTCAGCCCGAATAACATCACTAGGAATTTGAAGTGTTCGGAATATCTTCTTCCTTGATCTTTATCTGATAATATCCAGATCTGAGATCTATCTTTGAGAAGATCTTTGATCCTTGAAGACGGTCAAGTAATTCATCTATTCTTGGAATGGGGTATTTATTTTTGATGGTTGCCTGATTCAACCCTCTGTAGTCAATGCATAGGAGAAGTGTTCCATCTTTCTTCTTTTGGAACAACATTGGAGCTCCCCATGGTAAACTGCTAGGACGGATGTAGCCTTGATCTAAACGTTGCTTAAGTTGCTCTTTCAATTCGATAGCTTCCGGAATGGACATCTTATATGGTCTCTTTGCGACCGATGCAGCTCCTGGCACAAGTTTGATTTCATGGTCGACTTCCCTTTGGGGAGGAACTTTTGTCAGATCTTCATGGAATACGTCTGCGTATTCCTTTAACCATGAAGGTTCTTCTCCAGATTCCTGATTCTGACCTAGCTTATTTAGTTTAATTAGATAGACAGGTAGACCTTTTGTTATCCGTGTTGCTTTTGGCAACTGTATTTTTGGCTTACCAGCCTCACCTTGAGTCGTGACTAATCCCCCCTCAGAATTTCGGAAGGAGACTTGGCCCTTCCCACAGTGGATGTGGGCATCACATTGGGTATTAGCCAATCCATTCCGAGTAAACATTCGTGGACACCTAGGTTCATTACCCTGAATCTCACAGAAGTTGGATTCCCACCCAGTAGGAATTTCACCTTAGCAGTTTGCCTAGTACAAGTAACCTCACGACCATTTTCTAATTTCACAAGTAAAGTAGATGCATCTATTGTGGTTATCCCTAATCTTTTAGCACAGATTGGTGAAATGAAGGAGTGTGTACTGCCACAGTCAATCATAGTTTTGAAGCTTTTACCTTGATATTCTGATGGAGTTTGAATCATCGAGAATTGGCGATTTGGACTCTTCTTGTGAAGAGTGGTGTGAACCATTGCCCTCTCAATGTCAGCATCCATGGATGGATCTTCTTCATTGTACAACTCCTTGTTGGAAACACTGGAGGTTCTCCCTCTGGCCATAATGGTGGTTCCTTAGCCATGAGCGGCTCTATTTTTGTTGAGATGACAAGCTCAACACATGTGGACATTGATGATGGACCACCTGGTTAGATGGATCCACACGTCTACATTTAGCACATCGGTGGTCATTATGACTCTCACATGGCCACTGACTCACTACTTATTATATTCAGGTTGTTACACCTATTTACAGCTGGCATAGTTATAGCGCTAGTTGACTAGTGTAGTCGGTTATGCATTGTTTGACTTAGTAGGCCACTTTCCTTTATGTTGTATCTTATCTATACTTTGTGTACATTGTAAAGAGGGTGGAAGAAGAAGAGGAAACCAGCAAGAAAACGTTTTGGCCTCCATCTCTCTTCTTGTCTCTTGAGTGAGCTTCTCCTTGTGCATTCTGTGTGTGTTCGGCGCAGCATCTTGAGCAAGTCCCCCCACCACACAATTCTTGATATGGTATCAGAGCCTCGCCACTGAGAGAGGCTGATTTTGAAGGCTAAAGTGAAGGAGAAGAAGCAAGGTTCGAGCAAGCAAGCCACGGGTAAGAAGCTCTCCCACTCTTTCTCTTGGATAGTGCCTGTGGAGGCACCGGAAGCAGGGCAGAGAAAAAATCTCATATTGCAGTGAGATTTGGTGTGCACCAAGAGCGCTATATATACTGCAGAATTTAGGGCTTTCTCGCAGATATTTTGGGCATCTGAGGCCGTTTCAGGCCCCGTTTTAGAGCCGCAAGGTTTCGGACAATAGTTTCAGGGTACACTGTGATTTCGGCTGTTTTGACCGAAAGTGGGTGCGCATGTTACAGATTGCGAATCTGTAATTCTTGAGGTGTTTGCAGGAAGCAAACATAAGGTTTATCTGCAAATAGGTTGCAGATTGCATGTATTGTTGAGCAGACAGTGAAAAAGGCTGTCTGGTGTATTGCTGTACACTACAGGTCGAAGGTTGCAGAAGATTTGCTTGCTATTTGGTATTAGTTTTGTGATAATGGCAGAGAATAGTAGAAGCCCCATCATTGAGAAGCTTGAAAAGAACAAGTACCCTTCATGGAAGTTCTGTGTCACAAACTTTCTTATTGGAAAAGGCCTCTACGAGTTTGTTTCAGGTGAAGAAAAGGAGCCGGAGGTGAGTGATCCTCCAACTGCAGAAGAGACAAAGGCACGGAAGGAATGGAATGCAAAAGACAAGAAGGTCATGTATTGGTTGTCTGCAGTAATTGAGAATAATATGCTGGGACATATTAGAAACGCAGAGAATTCATATGCAGCTTGGACCATACTTGAAAGTATGTTTTTCATAAATACAAAGGCACGAAAGATTCAACTCAAGCAAGAGTTGAATACATTGAAGAAAGGGAAGATGTCTATCAATGAGTATGCACTGAAGGTAAGGAGCATTGCAGATGCATTGGTAGCGATTGATGCAATGCCCGATGATGATGATTTGGTGTCGTCTACCTTGGGTGGACTTAACAATGAAAAGGCTTGGAAGTCTTTTGTAACTTCCGTATATGTCAGAAAGCCATTTCCAGATTTCAATGAGTTGGTTTCCCTTATGATCACTGAAGAGAAAAATATGCAGAGTGAGACATCTGGAAGAAGTGGTGAACAGGTCCAAGCTTTCTACTCCAGTTCAGGAAGGGGGCATGGTAGGTTCTCTTCAAGAGGCCGTGGTACAGGATGTGGTAGTGACAACCAGCAAAATAGATTTAATCAGCAATTTGGCGATATGCAAGTTTCAGGAGGTCATGGTAACTTTAGAGGCAGGGGGAGCTTTAGAGGAAGAGGTGGATGGCAGAACAGAGGCTCTAACAACTCTGGTATTGTGTGTCACTACTGTGGCAAAATAGGTCATATTGCAGCCCAATGTTATGCTAAGAAAGATGATATTCACAGTGGTAAGTTGCAGCAAGGAAACTATGCATCATCTTCACGACATAATGAAGATAACAATGAACATCTGTTTGTTATATAGCATATGTTGAATGCTGTTACAAGAAAGGGAACACATGATGATGTTTGGTATGTTGATTCAGGTGCATCCAATCATATGACCAACCATGCAGAATGGTTTAGAGAGATGTAGGATTTGCAAAATGCAGGTTATATGCAAACAGGTGATGATTCATGCCACCCAATTTCACACATTGGAAAAGTTCCATTGTCCTTGCATGATGGTAAGACAAAGAGTCTTTCAGATGTATTACATGTGCCATCTATTACAAAGAACTTGGTGTCAGTTGGTCAAATGGTAGAGCAAGGGCTGTAAGTCAGATTTAATACAAAGGGCTACTTTGTAGAAGACTTCAATGACAAGTGCAGGTTGGTAGCAAAGGGAAGTAGAGTTGAACGTATGTTTACTCTGGATGCTGGAATTCCTATTATGAATGCCGCTATGTATGCTAAAGGAAAAAATGTTGTTGCAGATATTGAAATTTGGCACAAACGCATTGGACATCCAAATGTACAAAGGCTGAAATTAATGCAGTCCAAAGGGTTGGTTACAGGTTTGCCTACATTTAGAGTTGCAGAATTTCATAAGGTATGCGAAGCATGTCAATTTGGTAAGCAGGCAAGACAACCCTTTTCACATGACAGAGATGTAAGTAGAAATATCCTTGATATTGTGCATACAGACATTTGGGGGCCTACACAAAATGTATCTCTTGGAGGAAGTTCATACTTTGTCACATTCATTGATGATTGTTCTAGAAAGCTGTGGGTATATTTTATGAAGGAAAAGAGTGAAGCGTTTGAGCACTTTAGAACTTTCAAGGCTATAGTTGAAAGAGAAACAGGCTTGAAAGTAAAGTGCTTGAGGTCAGATGGAGGGGGAGAGTACCTTTCAAATGAGTTCAGTGATTTTCTGAGGTCTCATGGGATAAAGAGACAATTCACATGTAGGTATACCCCACAGAAAAATGGTGTTGCAGAAAGGAAAAATAGGCATATTGCAGAAGTTGCATGCGCCTTGATGGCTAAAAAGAATATGCCTAAGAATTTTTTGTCTGAGGCTGTTCATACTGCTATTTATATTATGAACAGAACTCCCACAGCTGCAGTTCATGGTATGACCCCCGAAGAATGTTTTATAGGTAAGAATCCTGATGTCTCACACTTGAAAGTGTTTGGCTGCATTGCGTATATTCATGTGCCAGATGAGTTGCGAAAGAAACTAGATCCAAAGGCTAAAAAGCGTGTCTTTATTGTATACTCTTTAGAGCAGAAAGGGTATCGCTATTATAACCCTATCACATGTAAGTTCAGAGTGAGCAGGGATGTCATCTTTGATGAAATGAGCAGTTGGTATGCATCTAGTGGTGATGCATTGGATGATGATGATGATCATGACACTCATGTGCAGGCTGAAAAGCAAGAATCACAGACTCTTAGTGGACCAGAGACATCATCTGGTAGTCCTTGGTCTGGGAGACTAAGGAGTACCTCTACATCTTCAAGTGCATCTAGTAGCACTACAGGTAAAGACAAAGGAAAGAATAAAGTGTCAGAAGGCATTGATGCAGTTCTTGATGGAGACTCCAGTGGCTCAAAGAGCTTGGATGATGAGCTTGGCATTCCTTCAGTGAGGACTCCAGGTGTGCAGAGAGCACGCGTTAATGCAAAGACTCCATTGAGTGATCCAATGGTACGCAGGTCTAGCAGGGTGAGATACCCTGTTAAAAGATTTGATTTTGAAGGTTATGCAGTTCACCATTATGCTTATATGGTGAAACTAGTTGAGGATGTTGAGCCCACATGTTTTGAGGAGGCTGTTGGTCATGCTCATTGGGATGTAGCAATGGATGAGGAGATGGCTGCATTAGAGGCCAATAAGACTTGGGATCTAGTATCATTGCCGAAGGGCAAGAAAGCGATTGGATGTAAGTGGGTTTATAAGATTAAGCACAATGCAGATGGTTCTATTAGTAGGTACAAAGCTAGGCTAGTTGCAAAAGGCTATGCCCAGACATATGGCATAGATTATGAAGAAACCTTCAGTCCAGTTGCTAGGATGGCAACTGTCAGATGTGTGATTGCTTTGGCAGCAGCCAAAGGTTAGAGGTTGCAGCAAATGGATGTGAAGAATGCCTTCTTGCATGGTGATTTGCAGGAAGAAGTGTATATGGATCGGCCAGCAGGTTATGAAGATTTAGAGCATTCCACGTATGTATGCAGGTTGAAGAAGGCGCTCTATGGGCTCAAGCAAGCACCTAGAGCATGGTCTGACAAGATCAGAGAGTATCTTGTCAATATTGGATTTTATGTTTCTGATGCTGATCACTCACTTTATGTGAGAAAGGGAGATGCAGGTTTGGTCATCATAGTCATCTATGTGGATGACTTGATTATTACAGGTGATAATGATAGTGGGATTGCTGAAGTCAAGGAATTTTTGAAGAAGAAGTTTGAGATGAAGGATTTAAGTGAGCTAAGGTACTTCCTTGGCATTGAGGTGATCAGATGTGATGATGGTATATGGCTATTCCAAAGACACTATGGCTTGGATATGTTGTCCAAGTATGGTATGACAACATGCAAACCACTTTCAATCCCGTTGGAGAAGAATGTAAAGTTGAGTGCTGATGTTGGGGATGAGATAGAAGACCCTACTATGTTCAGGAGGATAGTGGGGAGTTTGATCTACATGACCATTACAAGGCCAGACTTGAGCTACGCTGTTGGTCTTGTGAGTCAGTTTCTGCAAGTACCTAGAAAGCCACATTTGGATGCAGTCAGACGCATATTGAGATATGTGAAGTCCACATTACATTATGGACTTTTTTATGAGGCAGGTACAGATGTATAGGTGTTTGGATACATAGATGCAGATTCGGCTGGTAGTATGTCTGATAGAAGATCTACCAGCAGATACATGTTCTCTCTTGGTAGTGCAGCAGTTGCTTGGAGCAGCAAAAAGCAATCTATAGTTGCTTTGTCGAGTACAGAGGCTGAGTATAGAGGTGTTGTTGTTGCAGCATGTAAGGTAGTATGGCTACAAAAGTTAATGACTGATTTGGATGTGCAGGTGGAAGGTCCAGTTGTCATTTATTGTGACAACATGAGCAGTATACAGTTGGCTAGGAACCCTGTGTTCCATGCTAGGACAAAACATATTGAGGTACACTACCACTTTGTGAGAGCAAAGGTACTAGCAGGTGAGATTGACTTGGTGTATGTCAGCACACAAGATCAGATAGCTGACATCTTCACAAAGGCATTGGATACAGAGAAGCTTCAAAAGTTTCGAAGCTTACTTGGAGTTGCAGAGATGTAGTTGAGCTTGAGGGGGAGTGTTGAGATGACAAGCTCAACACATGTGGACATTGATGATGGACCGCATGGTTAGATAGGTCCACATGTCTACACTTAGCACGTCGGTGGTCATTATGACTCTTACATGGCCACTAACTCACTACTTATTATATTCAGGTTGTTACACCTATTTACAGCTGGCATAGTTATAGTTCCAGTCGACTAGTGTAGTCGGTTATGCATTGTTTGACTTAGTAGGCCACTTTCCTTTATGTTGTATCTTATCTATACTTTGTGTATATTGTAAAGAGGGTGGAAGAAGAAGAAGAAACCAGCAAGAAAACGTTTTGGCCTCCATCTCTCTTCTTGTCTCTGAGTGAGCTTCTCCTTGTGCATTCTATGTGTGTTCGGCGCAGCATCTTGAGCAAGTCCTCCCACCATGCGATTCTTGACAATTTTGACCTTGGAATTGCCCTTGGCGATTTCCTCTGCTAAGCTTCGGGCACTCCCTCTTGAAGTGTCTGGGCTCATTGCAATGGAAGCAACGTGGGTTGCGATCATTTCTTTGTGTTGGAACAAAGTTATTGACAGCATTGGCCCTAGCTTTCTTTCTTTGGCCCTAATTCTGACCTTGCGCTCTCTTAGTTTGAGCCATAGACATACCCTTATTCTGATCTTTGTAAGGCCAAATCCTATTGTTCCTTGGTTTGGTCTACACCTATTGTATTATTGGAGTAGCTTGAATGAGTGTGTCTTGTAGGTCCGTTGGGCTCATCGATTCCAATCGAGTGTTTATGGGTGGATTCAACCCAACACAGAATTTTGACACCTGTTGTGTCATATACATTGGGGGTGCATACTTTAGGAGTGAAACGAACTTCGAATAATATGCTTCAAGGGATAATCCTAGCTGCTTCAAGTCATAGAATTCATTCATCTTTTGTGTGCGGTAGGCAGGTGGCAGATATACCTCCCTCGCACAGCTTCCTTAAGCTTATCCCAAGTGACTGTCCCCTCCAAGATCGCTTGGTCTCTAACCACTGTTTCCACCAAAGTCTCGCTTCGCCTGTTAGCTTAAGTTTGGCAAGCATGGCTTGGTTAGTTGGTTCAGTTCTTGCTGCCTCAAAATAGTCCTCCATGGACTCAATCCAGATCTCGGCGTCAGCTTGAACAGTCCTTTCCTTTCCATCAAACTCGGGTGGCTTAATTTGTTTGAGAAGGAATTTCTTCTCTTGAACCACAGCTGGACTTAGTGCAGGAGTCGGATTTGGAACCTGCGCTTGGGGTTGCGTCTGAACAATAACATTCTTTATGTTAACATCTTATCATGCACTCCCATATTATGTTAATACGACTAGCACAGCTTTTAGCCAAGTGATTTAATCACTTAACACCTTAGCTAATATTTACGATCAAGATAAAAAGCCTTATTTATTCATGAAGGCATAACGCTTTGAGTACATTTATTTTGGATAGGTAGGACAAGATGATTGATACATCAGTTTGGGGAAAATAGGATTGTGTTACAATCAGCTACAGGGAAGGAATAATAATATGGAGCGGGGTCATGGATTTTCAGGAAATGGTAAGCCATTGGAAGCTTGGGGTATCCCTTCCTTTGATACCCGTTCTTCTCATAGTGCCCTAACAATTTGATCCTGTTAGCAGAGATCACCCGGGTCACTTCTTCATAGACATACGTGTTCTGCTTGACTTGCCAACCACTAACGTGCAAAGTTGTGTTTATGCGAGCTTTGACAAAGATGAACAGCTTCACGATCTTTAAATCCTCCATCCACTTGATTCTCTTCAAGTTGGTCTGGAGGTACGCGAGTCGGTGGGCTGCTATGTAGTATATTCCTGAATCTCCCATCCATCTCGGCTCCACATACAGGGGCGAAGGATTATAGATGCGGTCTAGAATATCCATCATGCCAAGCCTCTGGCGATAGTTCGAAGCATACATTGCAGTCATGAACATGACCTGGAACACCAAGAACTTGCTCCATGCTTCGTAACTCTGCAACCCAGCATCCATAAATGAGTAAAGAAATGTTTTCAACAGAAAACACTGCCCTATTCTACTCACCTTCCCTTGTTTATCCCCTTATTCCCTTTAGTTTTCTCCATTAAGTTCCTTTGTAATCCTTAGATCTCGTTGGTTGGCTCTAATACCAACTGTAACGTGTCCGCTCGTCCACTTGTGAGACACCTCTTAGCAGCTCATCGGGAAGAGAGTCTAGAAAGCGCCGCCTGGCACTCGCAAGGAATGTCATAGGGTTTGCGATCTAGGTCTTCCCGAGTTTGCCTCGTGGTGCGGAAGTATCCGGCTGTTCCCACCTAGGATTGACCTAAAGTCAGGGTTTCTTTCCTATCAGCAAAGTCTCTAGTAAGTAGCTAGTGTCAAGCTCTAGATGAACCACTTTGCATAGGAACAACAGAGTCGAAGCGGATTTATGCCGCACTTGGTTCGTGGAGAATGGGAAATGAGAGGGATGCGAAGCTCGACCTCTCTGCCCATAATGCATAGTCCCATTTCATTCCCCTAAAATAGCATAAATCGGGATTCTAACTCTACTGACTCTAGGGTCTTCACAGTATCATCTTCACGTCTTTTAAGAAAAGTTCCCTACTAACCGG